>NC_080476.1:13239166-13541944 GCF_030265055.1 Doryrhamphus excisus
TGACTATATAAAACTGGTTATAAAAAGGCGGAGCCAAGCGCCGCCCGTCTATACTTGCTGACAACTTAGAATCCACATGAACTAGATGAGGAGCGCAGAGACAGAGAGGAGAAAAGCTGAGCAGAGAAGAAGGTTGGCCCAGGTTGCAACATGAGCGACTACGATACCAGCGTGGCCTTCCTGGGACAGTGGGGGCGTTTCCAGCTGATGGTCTTCTTCATGCTCTGTTCCACCATCCTGCCCAACGGACTGAGCGCCTTCTCCCTGGTCTTTGTGGTGGACACGCCCAGACACCACTGCCTGGTCCCTGATGTCAACCTCAGCCAAGACTGGAGGGAAGCTGTGATCCCAATGGAGGTATTCCACTTGGTCTTCTACCAATACAGAATGTAGAGTGTTCAATATTCTCACTGCTGCAGCAAAAACTGTTTGCAACCTTTGAACGCCACACTACACTGGATGTCTTTACTGGGTCAAATTGGATATTCCATGAGTTGCTACCGAAGCTACAACTGAAAACTGAACAACTAATAGAAAAGACACCCAAAACAAACGTATTCGGCATGAAAAACACAGAACGCAGTAGAGTCCAGCAACATCAGCGAGCAGTTGAGCGGTCGTCTCCATGCCTTGTTTGCATTGAGTTCAATCTGATGAAGTGTTGCTTCAGAGCACGACCAGATAACAGCAGTAATGCATGATTGTAGAACTTGTCATAAAATAAGCACATGTTGGAATGACACAAACAGCCCTACCCATTGTCATCAAGATCCTCATGTGACAAGACCAGTTCTTCAGAAATAGCGGGGCGGGCCCAAATGGAGGTGGAGGTTTCAGAGGGTTTGTTCAGATATTCTTTGGTTATGTAAGCAATTGTTGCAGCAGCTCTGATTGTGGCCGAGGTCCCACACAATCATGGAGGTGAACCTGCCGGATGCCTCAAAAGATGCAATATCTGTGGAATTGTGCTGCGATAAAACTGCCCATTCAGAGTGGTCTCTTATCAACCTATCATCCTGTTGAATCAGCACGATGCCAGAGGTGCTCTCCGACACACATTTAGACTGATTTTCCAGATACGTCTTTTGCGTGAATACTAAATGTTTGACAAATGGGAGCAAAAACAAGCGTTGCATTTCTATTTTTCTTCAGTATGTGTTTATACAGTATGGGCTTGAACGTTGCTGGTGCCACAAACATACAGTGGCTTGTACACATAAAACAGACCCGCCAACCTTGGAGACATTTTATGATACGCAGTATTCCCATAAAGATAAACTTTGTAGATGCACAGAATACTTTTATTAGTATAAAGGTGTATCAAGTTCATGTTTATATGTTATGTTAAAGCCCAATTAGCCAGGGGGTGCAAGACCAGACCTCTTCAAGTGCGCACCCCCCCCCGCCTGACTACTCTGTTTAGTCTCCAGTTGAGAAGTGAAGAGAATTCACCCAAACTGACGTGTGCAGATGGCCCTACGACATCCGTTTCATAATCTCCCCAGCGCTGGACTCCACACTTTATGGCTGGGATAATTCACTCATCTCACTACGATCACAAAGATCTGTCAATTCTTCATAATAAGCCGAAACCACCTAAAAAAAAATCACTTATACAGTCCTCAGTAACAATACTGAGGACGCTTTTATATCAAAGAAGGCTCAAGAGTGACAAAAGTGTCTTTATATTTTTAAAAGACAAGGATTTCATAGAAGATTACAAGAAATTAGAAGCAGAAATAAGATCATAAAAAGGATAAAAATCATATAATAATTAGAGATGTCCGAATACAAATTTTTTGGCTTCCGATACGATCCAATTTTTTTTCATCGTCTTGCAATCAACAATGACCAACAATATTTTGGGGTATTTGAACAAACCTTTGTGAGTCAGGTCCCTCATCCCTAATCCAATAAAAGGCCATCTAATGAAAGATAACATTGGAGACAATGTGCGTGCAAAACACTTATTTGACGTGGTTGTAGATCAATTTATGGTGTGATTTAGAATATCCATCCATCCATCTTCTGTGTCGCTTGCGTACAAGACTACAGTCCACCGCTAATAAGGGCAGATAAAGTGCAAAAACAGGGTCATACAAATACAAATCAACAGCCAGCAGGACAATATCATCTGCAAAGAGCAGAGACCCCATCCCAAATCCACCAAAGCTAATCACCTCAACACCCCTCACTGGAAACAAATACCACTTACTGCCGGCAATGCATTCCAAGCGCTGGCACTGGTCTTAAAAGGGAACGTACCACCAATACCACATACTCCTGGAGAAACCCCCCGCCCCACATGATTCCCCAAGGGACACGGTGTGAAAGGTAATGGGATCTAGTCATGTCTTGTGACCACAACTTCTATTTCAAGGTCTTTTCACTAATAACAGGCCACAGTCAACCAGGAAACAGCCGCCGTTACTTTAGTGTTTTCTGAAAAAACACAATCTAGCAAGGGTGTGATATTCCAACTGCAAGGGACGACGTGAGTTGGTGAATGGTGGTCGAGAATCTGTTCACAGTCGTCCAGAAGTCATTTTCCATGAGTCCTGTGAACTCCTCCCAAATCCAAGTTTTGGACAACCAAAGCTGTGCACGCCAACGGTTTCTGGAAGTACCGCCATGACAGACACGACCGCCTCACGGTCAGGGCTCCAATCGGCAGCCTCAACAGAGGTTGGTTGGTCGGCCTCCTCATTGGAGTGTCTAACACGTACGTTACGACTGCAGGTCTGAGGGCCCAACCGCACACTGCGGCCCAGGGTGTCTTGGTACAAAGTGCACACCATCCTTCTTGAAGGTGGTGTTCTTTATAGGCAAGATGTGACGGGACCAAAGTCCAACAGACACACGCAGGCATATACTGTATATTGTTCTGTATATTGTTACCACTCAACTGTATGATATGAATACTTATCTCTCTGCATGAACACAACATAAAACTTTGCATCATAGGCGTGAGGTGCACATGCTTTGATAATTACATCTCTGACACACACTTAGTATGACAGCCTAGTATGAATATTGATGTATTGATGTAACATGACATTAGTAAGGTATAAACTGTTTGGAAAAACATGCAAATGCTAGCTAACAGTTTGTGTACCTTGTGGTTTGCCTTTGGAGGAGGTCAACGGGGAGCTGGAGAGGAGCAAATGTCGCAGGTACAGGCTGGATGTGGTCCGCAACCTCTCCGACATGGGTGCGGTTCCCGGGCGGGACGTCAACCTGAGCAGCCTGGAGCAGGAGGACTGCGTGGACGGCTGGAGCTACAGCAATGAACGCTACCAGTCCACCATCGTCTCTGAGGTCACTGTGCTGCTCATCATGCTTCTGCACTCAGTCAAGTCGTCAGGCGTGTGATTCATGTTCAAATGCAAAGTGAAGTGATGCAGATTCGGACCAGATTGATGTTTGACTTTGCCCAAGTCTGTTTAGCCAGCCTAATGGTGCCAAACGCCGCCCTCGCTCTGCTTGCACTTCCAGTTTGACCTGGTTTGCAGTGACAGCTGGAAGAAGCCGTTCACCTCCACCATTTTCTTCCTGGGAGTTCTTGTGGGATCCTTCTTCTCGGGAGTGCTCTCTGACAGGTAGGATGCTGAAGAGAGAGGCATCGTCATCAGTCATGGCTAGCATAAAATGATAACACATAAACCTGTATATCAGTCAAAATGAAGTATTCTGTACAACAGAATAAATGCAAGGTGACGCTTTGTTGCTTCCATCCTTTTTCAGGTTTGGCCGGAAGCCGATTCTGTTTACAAACTTGGCTGTTCAGGCCGTGTTCAGCCTGGCGATGATCGCCTCGCCGTCCTGGGAGGTGCTGTGTGTTATTTTTTTCTGCAGCAGCTTGGGAGCCATCGCCAATTACCTCTCCTGCTTTGTGCTGGGTAAACACGCACACATGATGCTGTGGCTCAAATACTACACCGGTGGGTCACAAACTTTTTTGCAGGGCCCCCCACCCCCTTTTTGGAGATTCAATTATTTTTCACACACCTCCCCAGTATAATAAGTTAAAAAGAAAAAACAAACAACCAATGATAAAACCTAATTTTCAGGGAAATCCGCGCTCACAGTGCCAGGAGAGAAGTGGTTGTCTACTTCCTGTCAAAATGAAATTAGTCAGTCCCTGATGCAAGATGCTGCTCTTCTCTGTATTAAACATTTTGATGATAATGGACATCAGTCCAGAGTGTACCCCGCCTCTTGCCCATGACAGCTGGGATAGGCTCCAGCATACCCCCACCCTAGTGAAGGATAAGCAGCATAGATGGGATGGGATGGGATGGGTCTCTTGGTGTAGTTACATTGTAGCCTTGGACATTTAGATCGGACTGTTTCCTGTGTGACAGGACTGACATCACTTCTTGTTTTCTCTACTCCGCAGGGACAGAAATCTTAACGGGCAACGCCCGGGTGGTGTTTGCATCCATGGGCATATGCATTGCCTGGGCCTTGGGCTACATGACGCTGCCCCTCATAGCTTACTTCCTCAGGAGCTGGAAGGACCTGACGGTGGCAATCACTGTGCCTGCCCTGTTCTACATCCCCCTCTGGTGGTGGGCTGTGTTCATTACTAGGAAAGACTCACCTCATGGTTCTTACCTGCTGTTCTTTTGAGCTTCCATATGGTTGTGTGTCTGTGACAGGTTCCTCCCTGAGTCTCCCATGTGGTTGTTGTCTCAGGGACGAGTGGCGGAGGCCGAGAGCATCCTGAGGAGAGCTGCAAAGATGAACAGAGTGGAAGCTCCGGAGAAGGTTTTTGCTGATTACATGATATATGCAAGTCAACTTCATGTTCCTACAACTTCCTACACTTTTTTAGGTACACCTGAAAAGATGTCACTGAAAAAAACAGGTGAAAATAAAACTGCAGGTCTCTAACATAAAATATACTCGATCAGTATATTTATACGCTATATATACGCTAGCTCACATACAAAACGGTACAAAACGTAGGGTAGCTCCAGTAAAAAGGATGCACAGATTTCTGTCTGTTGTTACATGAACACTTTCCGGCAGTGTCAGTCATGTGCACGTGTCCCTAACTCTGTGGCCAGCGAGTGGAGAGCGACATGCATGATGACTGACAGCACTTGTTGCATCATAGGCAGACACATCAGAGACAACGTCTGTGCAGCGCTACACTTTCCTTGACCTGCTGAGGGGAGGAAGCATCGCAGCAACAACAATCAGTCTGTCCTTTCTGTGGTGCGTAACACACACACACACACACACACTATGTCATCTGGAGTAAAACCATTGGGCGTCTCACCAGGTTCACTTTGAGTATGTGCTACTACGGCCTGTCCCTGAACACATCACAACTTCACTCGGACCCGTACATCAGCTGCTTCCTGTCGGCCGTGGTGGAGGTGCCGGCATACAGTAGCGCTTTCTTGGCGTTGCGCTTCGTCCCTCGACGCGTGGCCGTCATCCTGGTCTTCCTGGTCGTGGCCTTGTCGCTCTTCTTCATTCAGCTGGTGCCTCAAAGTGAGTGGGAGCAGCAGAGTGTCAGTAAAAGTGCACGACTTTCAAAGCATATGGGTCATCGCTGACCCACCTACAATCTAAATAGGACAGGTGTGAACAGTCAAAGACCAGATCCAGAAGATGGTGACATAAGCTTGCAATACCACCACCTAATGGACCAAGTGCAACCGACATTATTTTCCAATCAAACATGTCAGGCCCACATTCGAGGATGAGCCCATTTGGTGGACGTTTCTGAGCACGGATTCAGTGCGAGCCCAGGGTTAAGGAAATTCTTATCTGGTCGGTAGCACGCCTGTTTTATGATGTTTTAAGACAAAAAAACATTTCTAGGGTCAGTCTACCCCAATTGGGTTGTTGAGGGTCGGCTCAGCGCTGTGCACCGTGCATGATACGGAACTTTGGCTAAACGTGTCATATTTGGTCCCTCCCCCTCAGGTGTATTGGAGGTGGCCGTAGCTTTGGAGATGCTGGGTAAATTCACTGTGACCGTCGGCACGTCGCTGATTTACACCTTCACCGCCGAGCTCTACCCGACCGGTCTGAGAAACACGGCGTCAGGGACGTGCGTCATGGTTTCCAGGACGGGAAGCTGCATCGCACCGTTTCTGATACAACTGAGTGAGAGCAATTGGGGCACGGCCATTTTGTTGTCACTTACCACTTGCTTTATTTAAAAACACAATCTTTCTTTGTACAGACGTCTACTTCAAGTACCTGTCCTACGTCACCTTCGGGTCTCTGGCCATGGCGTCCGCCTTTGTCACTCTCTTCCTACCAGAGAGCTTTAGGCGGCCTCTACCTGAGACCATTGAGCAAATGCACAAGAGACCAAGGTAGGATCTCATCTCCTGAATCAGGACCACATCATGGGGGGGTGGTTTGCAGCTAAGTGTGAAGCTTCCTGGATGAGACTCAGCACCTCTTAATCTGAGGTCCTGGTTCTCAGCCGGACAAGGGTGGCTTGCAGCCTTTGGGTTAGCAGTTAAGTCTTGCCCCGAGCTTTGCGTTTGGTTTAGCTTTGTCTTCACCACGGCCGGTAATTACTGCAGATGCTGCACCGATCTGCCCGTCAACCTCACACTGCAACCTTCCTTCACTGGTGAACAAGACCTGAGATACTTGATGGTTGCAAGTTCATGTATTATTCTCCCTGCTAGCAAAGCGGCACTACCCCGTCCACAATGCATTGCATGACCTCCACCTCATTGGTGTGTTACTTTTGGGAGCCAACGCGATTATCGTGTAACTAATTCCCAATGTTCGTGTTCTTACTCTGCCTTACAGCATGTTTCCATGCATCATAAGAAGAAAAAACTCCAAATGCGTGACAGTCTTGGAGAGCCAACTGTGATCATTTCATATGCTACAACCTGCAGGGGGCGCCATCATTTCAATCATTACCATTGTATTTGCCATCTAAATTATTCACAATCAATAAAGAATTGTAAAAGTGAGTCATTGGATTTTTTTGTATTTCTATCAATGATCCCCAACTGATGGGTCGTAACCCAAAAGCGAAGGAAGAACATTAGGCTCCATTGTACTTTGTCCCTCATTATGTGCACATTTCATTGATGAAATAGGTGCAAGAATACCTTCATCTTTGGGGGTCTATGGGGCGGTGCTTCTGCATGATGACGACATGATCTGTCTGAGGCAGAATCCATTTCTAACTGACAGTGAAAGGAGCCAATCAGCAAAGTATAAACCTCCACAGGAGAATTTCCCATGTTTTTCATTCCGTTGTTCTGAACTGTTCGGAGGCTTTGTTGAAAACGATTAGCACGTTTTGAGAAGAAGTAACGAACAGAAGAACCCTGTACCACTGCCTTCCCTGATGAAGAAATTCTGCCTCTTTCAGGGATCAAGCAGAAAAAGCAGCCCATCCGTATAAACATACGTGTAATCGGCATCTTTTGTAATTGTGTTTACAGACACCCCATCTATTTTTTTGTTTTCTTTTGAACTACTCTGTTCGTGTTGAGGGTCAGTTACACTCTTTCGCCAGTAGGTGGCGATCTGGTTCCATTGTGGATCAATTGCAGACCGTGCCTGTACGCTCTGCCCATGCGCAGGTCAGAAATAAAGGCGCCATTGGCACGAGGAAGATGCTAACGTGGTCCTCTCCGGTAATCCACAGGTAATGCTAAATATTAGTTTGCTAGTTTTGTCCTAGTACTGTACTAGGACAAGCAAATTAATATTCCAGTCAACTGTTTCGAGAATGGATTCACTTCTTGAAGCTTCATGTGCACACGAAACCACCTGCTGGCCTTGGATACAATTACAGGCGGATGTATCTTCATGTGTGATGCATTGAATGCTGATCTGTTTTGGCTCTTGGAAATGATTATGTACTACAAAAAATGTTATAACCAAATGATTAATCGACAAAGTGTAAGATAAAATATACAGTACATATAAAATACTGAATGTTTTCTTGTCCATAAATGCCATGCACCATGTGATATGGCTTGCTTCATCGTGGTTTTATGTCACCGAGCTGGCATGGGCTCAGGCAAAGTGCTTGTGTAACTAGGACAGAACATGGCAGATTTAATTGATGTTTATTCAATAATAATTTTTGGTTTGAGGCTATTTTTTTTTTTTTTGATACATCTCCACTATGCTTTAGGGTTGTGTATCTTTGACAACCATGTCACCAAGGGCCTCGTCTCTCTTGTTTTCTTGTGGCTGATAAATTTGCACAATGATCATAATTTGTGTTGGTAATACCGTAATATATTAATATTATAAAGTAGTACTATTAACCTTACCGTGGATGGGTGAAGGTCCAGTTTCATCTTTATGTTCGTGAAAGGCACGTTAATGCCTGAACATGGATGAGGTGTTATTATTGTATCCCAACTCTTTGAAACACAATAAGCACTTCACCTCTCAGTAACAATGACAAACAGTGAAAATACAGGTTATGAAATGCAAACATAGCATCTCTTAATAGTGTTGATTTGGCTTACTGATCAAGTCAAAATGTTTCCACACGGGAGAAATGTTCCTCTTTCAAGCTGGCGCCATATCTTCTCTCTCTGAACTCCAAACTAACGTCACCGTAGTAACCAAACCCTCCAAACCATCGACACACACTATCCACACGCTCAACTGGTGGCTCTCACCACAAAAGCCCACATTTTAATGTTTAAGCCTGAGGGGTTTATATCGCTGAGTGTCAGGCAAACATCACGGCAAATTCTGAACCTTTTCCCGAATCCGTTACGTGGTACAGCCGGGCAGCGAGGCTTCGGATGTCATCAATTCCGGCCCCTCCCCCCAATGAGTACTGTATGAAGTGTTAGTACAATGTTGAGTGTTTTTGTGATGTGTACGAGTGTATTGGAGACGCGTGTTACAGTAAACGAGTGTTGGCTAAGAAAGTAGTTTCTATTTAGGTGTATTTGTTGTGAAATGGCATTAAGTGTTCAGTAAAAGTTGTTTGACATATTATCTAGTCTGAACTAGCTAACTAATCCTGACAAAAGGCTCTATGTTTTGCTACATTGATATTTCTGTTGGAATGCTAATCAGTCGTGCTGTGTGAGTGAAATATGTGGAGATGTAAAATTTGTGTTATGTTAATGTTAACCTGATTTAGCTTCTGTTGAATTATTTTAGAGTCATGTGTTTTCATTTGTCTTAAGGAAGAATGTTTTGTTTGTTGACATACATTCGTTTGTTTACATAATTTGGAAAATCAGCAGTAATTTTACATGAATATTAAAAGAAACCGGTTGTGATCTAACAAGAAACATTGGAATTTTAAGAGAATAACCTTGGAATATCATGAAAAAAACAATGTAATTTCACTAGTATAAAGGGGAAATATTCAAGAAAGAAAGAAGTTGCTCCAATGAACTTATACCGCTATAAATGATCAACGTAAAAAGGCAGAGTTGATGACTGTGTGATATTTTTAAATATCTTCAAGTGAGGAATTGTATCAGACCGAACCAGAAAGGTGACCTATCTTACCCCATTCTCTCCTTTCGAAATGTTAGTCATAACATCCTGAGAAAGGGTGTCATTTCAGAGCTCTAGTTGTCATTGACTAATATTTTCATTTTTTGATGATAGAAAACAGTTAAGTGTGGCAACAAATAAGAAATTAATATATATATATATATATATATATATATATATATATATACACACAAACTTTCCCACTACTCCATGTGTCTCACATTAAGACTGCGGATAACAGGCAAAAAATGAAATTGGCCACACCCATTGACTGGTTGTTAAAGTCTTCCCAGCTGTGATAGGCGGAGCCAAGTGCTGCTGGTTTCACTTTGTTGACAACTTAGGAGCCACATGAACCAGATGAGTGCGGCGACAGAAAGGAGAAAAACAAACCTCCTGATAAGCTGAGCAGAGAAGAAGGTTGGACCAAGTTGCAACATGAGGGACTACGATACCAGCGTGGCCTTCCTGGGACAGTGGGGGCGTTTCCAGCTGATGGTCTTCTTCATGCTCTGTTCCACCATCCTGCCCAATGGAATGAACTCCTTCTCCCTGGTCTTTGTGGTGGACACGCCCAGACACCACTGCCTGGTCCCTGATGTCAACATCAGCCGAGACTGGAGGGAAGCGGTGATCCCAATGAAGGTATTCCACTTGGTCTTCTACCAATACAGAATGCAGAGTGTTCAACATTCTCTGTTTGCAACCTTTGAACGCTACACTGTAAAGTCAGTGACTAGTATGGAGCAGAATTGTGTGAGGAAAGATTAGACTGCAAAATACGCCAGAAAGACATCCCTCTATGCTCATATGTCAGCATGCAACTGCACTGCAGGAGTGGTAGGGTACTGCAATGGGGGCGCTCATCTTCGAGCATATATATAGACCATGTATACGTACTTTCCTTGAGGTGTACATGTGTAAGACAGATACATAGATACATATGTATGTCAAGGAATGTGTGTTCTACTGGAGAGCTAGCTGTACTTTTACTCAGATTTCAGTATGCAGAGAATGTTCTGTGTATAGCTTCCCTGGTACAGAGAGAGTCATATTATCAAAAATGGATTTAACTCCAAAAACACCATTTCCACTGCATTTCAGCCTTGCCGCAAAAGGACCAGCAGAAATCACGCTAGTAAGACCTTTCCTCTTGTACATTTTCTTCGTGTAATATTATGTCTACAGTGGTTTGAAAAAGTGTTGGGACGCTTCATTTCTTTTTGTATGTTTGTCACGCAATAATGTTTCAGCTCATTAATCCAATGAACATTTTAGTCAGTGACAACCCAAGTGAATCCAAAATGCAGTTTTAAAATAAAAGCCCTAAAAAAACAGCCCAAAGCTACATGGCGTACGTGTGGAAAAGCTTGATGACACCAGTTTGGTATGAATTTTGCCAGGAGGGAAGGAGGGGACTTCTAGGTGACATATTGTTTGACAAACGTGCAAATGCTAACAGTGAGCTAACAGTTTGTGTACCTTGTGGTTTGCCTTTGGAGGAGGTCAACGGGGAGCTGGAGAGGAGCCAATGCCGAAGGTACAGGCTGGATGTGGTCCGCAACCTCTCCGACATGGGTGCGGTTCCCAGGCGGGACGTCAACCTGAGCAGCCTGGAGCAGGAGGACTGCGTGGACGGCTGGAGCTACAGCAGCGAACGCTACCAGTCCACCATCGTCTCTGAGGTCACTGTGCTGCTCATCATGCTTCTGCACTCAGTCAAGTCGTCAGGCGTGTGATTCATGTTCAAATGCAAAGTGAAGTGATGCAGATTCGGACCAGATTGATGTTTGACTTTGCCCAAGTCTGTTTAGCCAGCCTAATGGTGCCAAACGCCGCCCTCGCTCTGCTTGCACATCCAGTTTGACCTGGTTTGCAGTGACAGCTGGAAGCAGCCGCTCACCTCCACCATTTTCTTCCTGGGGGTTCTTGTGGGATCCTTCTTCTCGGGAGTGCTCTCTGACAGGTAGGATGCTGAAAGGAGAGGGGTGTCATCAGCCATTGCTATAGTCACATGATGACATATAAAGAGCTTTCAGAGGAACAAAGAAATCACTTTCAACCTGCAATGTCAATCAAAATGAGCCCGTGGGCAATGAAGGGCTTGCGGCAACACACAGAAGATAAAGTCTGATTGGATGAAAAACGTAACGTACATGACTGACAGCAATGCAGCCAAGAACCACACTACTGAATGAACATGATAGAATACATTCATACTAAATGTACACAGTTTCATGGAAGAAATACTACAATTTGAGTAGTAAATTCCTGATTGGTGTTTAGGCCTGCTGACAAGGTTACTCTTTGCTCTTTTCAACTCCTTTCAGGTTCGGCCGTAAGCCGGTTCTGTTTGCCACCATGGCGGTTCAGGCCGTGTTCAACCTGGCCCAGATCGCTTCGCCCTCCTGGGGGGTGCTGTGTGCGCTTTTCTTTTGCAGCGGCTTGGGAAACATCTCCAATTACATCTCCTGCTACGTGCTGGGTAAACACATATGAATATGAATGAAGTTCCATTAGATACTACACGAATAATGATTTTCAAAAACACAAAGTTAAGGTTGGGGAATGTTTTAATCAGATAGTTTACTTTTTCCAACTTACATCGGATTGATTTTGAAATTTCAATGTGGCCCCCCCGCATCCTTCCATTGTTTAGGTATGCAGCCCTGGGTGGAGACCCTGTTTACAAAATGTTTAGAATAGGGTCTCCACCCAGGGCTAAAGTTTAGATCGGACTGACATCACTTCGTCTTTACTCCGCAGGGACAGAAATCTTAACGGGCAACGCTCGGGTGGTGTACGCATCCATGGGCGTGTGCTTTGGCTTCGCCTTGGGCTACATGACGCTGCCCCTCATAGCTTACTTCCTCAGGAGCTGGAAGGACCTGACCGTGGCAATCACTGTGCCTGCCCTGTTCTACATCCCCCTCTGGTGGTGGGCTGTGTTCATTACTAGGAAAGACTCACCTGATGGTTCTTACCTGCTGTTCTTTTGAGCTTCCATATGGTTGTGTGTCTGTGACAGGTTCCTCCCAGAGTCTCCCATGTGGTTGTTGTCTCAGGGACGAGTGGCGGAGGCCGAGAGCATCCTGAGGAGAGCTGCAAAGATGAACAGAGTGGAAGCTCCGGAGAAAATCTTTGCTGATTACATGATATACGCAAGTCAACTTCATGTGTACACTGAAAACTACTTAAAAATTCATATAAATATAGTGACTTTTCAGAATTTAACTAGTTTTCCCTTACTTCATTTGGAGCAATTTATAAGTAATATTTACATGAGATTTAAGCTACCACCTACACCACTTTTCTAATATGATTGTGTATTTATTTTAAGATGGCCGTTGAATTAAATGAAATTATTATTATTGAAATGAAATTATCTTAACACATGGACAAATATGAAATGAAAATTCTTTCAAAAAAATTATTTTCAGTACAAAATCGAAAATCATCACAATAGTTTCTGATTGCGTGCACATTCGTCTAAACTACAAAGCTGCTTGACAGCATTCAAAATCAACTTTTTAATACAAATATTTATTCATCTGTGTCTTCAGACCTAACCTAAATAAAACTACACCTTTCAAAATAACAACTTATGGGTAATTTTTTTTCTATCTTTATTCTTTACTGTTTTCAGGCTAACGGGATCTTGTTGAGGAAATAACACTGATGACAAAGTTCTCGTACAATATTTTTGACATTAAAATGACCACAGATGCGGTGACCTAACCTTGCTCCAAAATTTCTAATCCTTCCAGGCAGGTTTCAGTCATTATTGCTATATTTTCAGGGCCTGAATAAGCTCTGCTTGTTGCTGTAATTTGGCAATTCAGTTCCTATATTGCCACTTTTTGGTCAATGGCATACTTGTCACAAACAAAAACTCCCGCTCCCCGACAGCATCCACAAGACTCAGGTCATAGCATACTTCAACAAATGTTTAAGCTACACGCGGTTCCCATGGCTTACTGGACACTGCTGCTGCGCGACCGCCAAAATAAATAACATATATGAAGAATGAATCCTTATAGTTTTAGTAAACATAAAAAAACCTCCTGTTGTGCAAACGAAAACACCTTCGCAAAGTTCGCAGTTGATAGCTAGCGAGCTAGCTAGCTAGCTGGCTAAAGGTAAGCTTATGCTAACGTCTAGTGTTTTATATTATAACACTGACTTAAACAAATGAGGAAAGGTGGCAGAAAAAAAGTCAGATAAGGATATGACCTACCCATATGGCTCCGCATCGATTAATTTCCTTGTTAAACGACTGTCCATATCGTCTTCCTCCGTCTTCCCGTGAAAACATGGCGCCCTCAAACTTTGCCTTCGGGGGTCTGAGTGCAAACGGCCCTCTGACGCATGCGCAAAATGGCCACAAGGTGGCCAGGTTCACTGCTATTACCCAAAGTGTATTTTACTATCCTGTTATCAGGTTGTAAAATCAATACATTAGTTATGTAAATATTACTTGGTGTCAATGATCAATTTTACATATAAATGTGATGATACAAAGTTACACACAATCATCAAGTAAGGCATTAAATAAAGAGTGAGAATTTAGAGTAAAAGAAGTTAAATAATAAATCCTCGTAAAATTTAAATTAATATTTGAATTAATAATTATGGGGTAAAAAAAAATCATTTCAACATACATGTCTGACTTGCTTGACTTCAAAATGATAAAAGTGATAAGAATTGTGAAAATATGGGCCATTATCGCGTTCCAAAATAATATACAGTAACAGTAGCAATCCCACAGTTTTTGCACGTTTATGTGTGTTGCGAGCAGCAACCCTGTCCCACTTTGTTGGACGGTCCTTGAACGCACCCTCTAACATTCTCCCACGCTGCACAGATAGGCCACTTTACTGCATTTGTACACTTTGGTTCTCGGTGCTGACATGCTGCGAGGCATTGGGATGCTGCGACTGATCTCACTTGTGAAACATCGTTTTATCATCCATAAGCCTAATTAATAATCAGCACAGTGAGCACATTTACACAAATAAGGCCGTAACATCTCATCTCGTTCTCGTGGGTCAAATTATGTGCATCGTTTCATCTCTTGGGTGTCTCCTGACACCCCTAAACAGTATGGTGGGGGTTCTACTGAGAGCTTGTGGAAGTTGTGACAGGCAAACAGAGTGTAGAACGACATGCGTGGTGACTGACGGCACTCGCACTTGTTGCATCTTGTAGGCTGACCCGCAGGAGGCACAATCTGTGCAGCGCTACACCTTCCTTGACCTGCTGAGGGGAAGAAGCATCGCGGCAACAACAATCATTCTGTGCTTTGTGTGGTGGGGAACACACACACACACACACACACACACTCTTGTCATCTGGAGTAAAACCATTGGGTGTCTTACCAGGTTCACATTGAGTAGCTGCTACTACGGCCTGTCCCTGAACACATCACGACTCCACTCGGACCCGTACATCAGCTGCTTCCTGTCGGCCGTGGTGGAGTTGCCGGCGTACAGCAGCACCTGCTTGGCCGTGCGCTTCGTCCCTCGACGCGTGGCCGTCATCCTGGTCTTCCTGGTCGTGGCCTTGTCCCTCTTCTTCATTCAGCTGGTACCTCAAAGTGAGCCGGAGCAGCAGATTCTTCTTGGCGTTAAGGCGAGTTGGTTCCCAAACGGACTCAAAACATTTGCTCCCTCCCCCTCAGGTGTACTAGGGGTGGCCATAGCCTTGGAGATGCTGGGTAAATTTGCAGCGACCGCCGGCACGTCGCCATGGTTTCCAGAACGGGAAGCTGCATCGCACCGTTTCTGCTGCAGCTGAGTGAGAGCATTTGGGCATCTGGTTGAAACTTACTTCATTGCATCATTTCAAACCACGGCCTTGTTTGCACAGACGTCTACTTCAAGTACCTGTCCTACGTCACCTTGGGGTCTCTGGCCATGGCGTCCGCCTTTGTCACTCTCTTCCTACCAGAGAGCTTTAGGAAGCCTCTACCGCAGACCATTCAGCAAATGCACAAGAGACCAAGGTAGGACGGCTTGGGGAAGTCAACACTAACCCTAACCCCCACCCCCACCATCATACATGTCGTTCCATATCTCCAAAAAGCTGAAATGAATAATAACCAACATCGATGGTCACTCAAGAGTTGTATATTACCCACAATGCATTGCAGTGGAGTAAGGTGTAGACTCTGTATGTTGTGGACTCCTCCAGCTACCAGCAGAGAAAGCCTTCTAGATCTTCCAGAATCTGCACCAATTCCAGCTGTACTGGATTTCATGCTTCCCACAAAACGGTCTGTTTTAATCGATTCCACACTGGCCCGCCTCTAGGCACGCCCACTCCGCTGTGGTTGGTCACACTCCTTAGTGCTCAGGAGGACTAGCTGCCGAATGCAACTTTGTAGGAGTTGATAATAAACGGGCATGTATCTTTTTCAAAGGTCCACTTTTAACATCCAATGTGTTGGATCCCCAATCCCATCCCAGACGTCTCTCAATGCTAAGTAGCTTTAGCATTTTAGCATTAGCTTTCTACAACATCGGTAACATCTAATGTGTTTTTCGGGACTAGAGCCAATAATGGTGGTGGGAAACGGCTATTAGCAACCCCGCTACCTCAATGCTATAATGCTACACAGACCAGCCTTTTGCTCCATGACTTCCACTAAAGAAAGACAGTTGGACACTGGTAAACTGGTACTTAGTGCTGGCCCTTCTGACTCTTCCACACCACCAAGTCACGTTGGAAAGGCGTAGGGCTTCAGCAGCTTTGTAGCTTTACAGATCAGAAAGGTGGAAAAAAACATCATAGGTGCCATTTAATAGAACTTCCCAAACCCATTGCATAACTGAGTCCTAATGTTGTTGCGCCTCCTCTGTCTTACAGCGGGACATGTCCGTGCATCACAAGGAAAACCCCCCCCAAATGCATGACAGTCTTGTAGCCGGCTGTGATGGACTGAGGTGCTACAATCCATCTGCAGTGCACGGCATGGTGAAAGGTTTTGTCTTCTACATTATTCGTAGAAAGTAAAGAATTTTAAAAGAATAACATAGTAGACTACATCATGTCATTAGGCCTTCCTAGGACGATATTTACTAATAGTACTCATTTTAGTGATTGCTTATATAAATGCTCCCGTTTCTTCTGTCTGCTTCCCATTCACTGGATATCATGGCACTTCCTGTCAGCCGCATTGGCCTCTGCTCTGGTGTGCGTGACTTTGTAGATGTTCTTCTGACAGCATCTACAAGAAAAGAAAGAGTCATCTTGGCTACATTCACACCGCAGGGTGTGATGCCCGATTCTGATCATGAGCCTTTAACCGAGCCTTGGTGAGCACGCCCTCGGGTGACGTTTAGGTCGCATGTATGCAAACTGACCGTTCAGACTGCAGTAGCACTAACGAAGGTCGAGTCTCGTTTGAAAGAAATCTGAATAATGCTGTTCTCTCTGACATGATTCAGATACAGGTCACATGCGTTCAGAAAATGTGCATTGACCTGCAGTGTGATCGTCATGCGGGCCCGCCTCCAGATCAACGCCACACCCCGACACGCATAAATGTGACATTTAAATCAATTGATGGAATCTACACAATCCACATTCCAGGCGCTGCAATATAAAACTTACAACGTAAAGCCCAAAGTGCACATGGTCACAGTACCCCGGTCTCCTAGCAACGACTCACCCAGGAAAGGGCTGCATGTTGGCGATGGTTTCTGGAAGAGGCATTCCGTAGCTCTCGGGCAGCAGGAGGCTCAGCAACGCCGCCGTGGTGGTCAGGCTTCCCATCAGGATGTAAGGCAGCGAGGCAGAGTAGCTTCCTGTTGTTGGGAATCAAGACAGTGAGAAACAATCCTGCGTAAAAAAAAAACACACACACACAACTAAGTATGAGGAGCTAATTCATCTGCTTGTAGTTTGCAAGCGTTGGATGATATTGTTCAGTGGCACCACACGAGGGCGCCAAAAATAGGCCATCTTTTTCTGCACATCAACTACAACACACCTCATTCATCCTGGGGGATAAAGGGTTGGAAAGATGTGAATTCCCGGGACAAAGTACAGCACACACACATAGTATGTATCTTTATGCTTCACTGATCACGTTTTTCCTTTTTTGGTCTTTGAAAGCACCGTAGTTGTGTGCGGAGTCGGAAAAACATCTTTTTGTTGAGCAGTGGTTTTGGTCTCATGTACATCTGCACATCTACATGTACATCTGTACGTGTACATGTGCCAGTACATGAACATCTGTACGTGTACATGTGCCAGTACATGAACATCTGTACATGTGTCACACACATCCAAGCCTTACTCAAGTAGATGAAGTACGGAGCAATAATGCTGCCTATCCTGGAGGCCATGGAGCCAGCCCCCAAGGCCGTGTTCCTCACTACGGTCGGGTACAGTTCCATGGAGTACGCATACACGAGTGCGAGCGCCAAAGTCACAGCAAACTTTCCCATCATCTCCAGCGCGATGGCGAGGGAGATCAGGTCTGTGGTGAAGATTTAAGGGCTGAGATAAGAGAGGGAGGACGTTCATGTTTCAGAACATTGCAAGGTTTTTACCGTCTGGGATGAGCTGGATGACCAGAAGGAAGAGTCCCGCAGCAAAGAGACTGGCAGAGAGGCTCAGTCGTCTGGAGCAGCAGTGGAACATGAGCCATGATATCATGTAGGCGGGGACCTCCGCCATGGCGGACAGGAAACAGTTCAAGTAGGCGTCACCGTAAAGGTTGGACGTGTTGAGGGAGAGGGCCAAGTAGCTAATGGCCAACATGTTCCTGTGGGGAGGGTGGGGGGGGGGGGGGGCGTTTAGTGGCCATTTCTTTCCACAGAGTGTGATGTCATACAAGTCATGCTCATTCCAATGTACTTGGTAAGACAGGGACTGACGTGAGGGTTGTTGGGTGTGTGTACGCTCACCAGACCAGCCACAGCATGATCGAAATCCAGCGGATGTTCCGAGAACGAAGAATGTCACAGATGTTGTAGGCCTTGGTCTTCTTCGACTCTTGCTGTGGAACAATAAACACCCGCCGTCAGCGTGGAAGTCTTAAATAGAGGGCAGCTTGTGTGGACCATGTCACCCGGCCCCACTGGCCCCACCGTCCCCACTGACCCCGGCGTCCCCACTGGCCTCGGTGGCCCCACTCTCCCCAGCGTCCCCACTGGCCTCGGTGGCCCCACTCTCCCCAGCGTCCCCACTGGCCCCAGCATCCCCACTGGCCCCAGCATCCCCACTGGCCCCAGCGGCCCCACTGGACTCCACTGGCCCCACCGGACCCCAGCGGCCCCACCGGACCCCAGCGGCCCCACCGGACCCCAGCGGCCCCACCGGACCCCAGCGTCCCCACTGACCCCAACGGCCCCACTGACCCCAACGGCCCCACTGACCCACAGCGTCCCCACTGACCCCAATGGCCCCACTGGCCACAGCGTCCCCAGTCGCCCCAGCGTCCCCACTGGCCACAGCGGCCCCACTGGCCACAGCGTCCTCACTGGCCACAGCGGCCCCACTGGCCACAGCATCCCCAGTGGCCCCAGCGTCCCCAGCGGCCCCACTGGACCCCAGCGGCCCCACTGGAGCCCAGCATCCCCACTGGACCCCAGCATCCCCACTGGACCCCAGCATCCCCACTGGCCCCAGCTGGCCCACTGGACACCAGCGGCCCCACTGGACACCAGCGGCCCCACTGGACACCAGCGGCCCCACTGGCCCCCAGCGTCTCCACTGGCCCCACTGGCCATAAGAAACAGCTCTCAGCGTCCTTCCATCTTAGTTAAGGCTGGCTTCTGGTTGCTGCTCTTGGACAATGTTGACACCGCAGGTCACATTTTCATATCCGTGTTAACAGTACGATTCACTTTTTGTTTTTTTAAAGAAATCAGGGAGGGGGCAAACACTTCTTCACACGGCTGTATAACAAAACAGACCATGTCGAGTTCTAAAGCTTCACTGGAGAAACTGGAGCCTTGCTAGCCATCACGACATTGGGGATGACGTAGCATGCAGCAAGAACCTTGTTCTCTTTTTGAGTAATATCACTTGATGAAGCATTTTATCATATTCCATGCTGCAAAATAAGTCATGGAAATATGCCTGATTCCTGCTGATGCTGGATGGATATCGGCGTCATATTGAAAGTATTGAGAATATTGAAAAAGCTGTGAGGAGACATCCCTAGTATTTACACATTCTTAGACATCCCAGGCAGACACTGAAATCAGCCTTCGGTGTCAGAGAGTCTAAACGTCGCCAGACATTCCAGGTCCCGCGGGGTCCTCTGCCCTCCCGCCGACTTCCACATTAGTGCTCACGCACGTGCACGACGGTCAATTATTGTCAGGAGTTTGAACATTGAGCGGTGACCCGAAGAGCTTTGTCGAAAAGGAGGGAAGAAAAGTAAGAAAACATCAACCGACACGCTGGATAATATTTGACTGTTGCTGGCGTACTGCTCCACTCTTTCGACACTTCACAAGTGACTTATTGTATTCCTCAGTCTGAACAATGAATATGATATTCCTCCAATAAACAATCAGTAGAATAGTTAGTCGGGCTGTACAGGAATTACAATTTTACTTCACGAGCGGCATCACGAACAAAAAGCGCTGTCAATGGCACGACGGCTGGCACTTCCTGTTTGCTCTGCTCGGGCCCCAGCAAGCAGGGATGTGCATACACCCCCCACCCCCCACCCCCAACCATCGGTAAAGACCGCTGACAGGGTGTGACTACCTCTGAAAAATATGTCAAACTGCCGCTGACGTTCAGAGATGTGAAGATTTTAGCAGGCGGATCCTTTTTGTTCATCTTGGAGGCGTTTTTCACGATGGCCTCCGCCTCCGCGATCCTTCCCTGAGAGAGCAGCCAGCGTGGAGACTCCGGGATGAACCTGCATCGTCACATGACTTCAGTGGGTGAAGAGGCTCCATCAGCAAAAACAGCACCAAGAAAGCCGAACACACGAACACACCACCAGAGAGGCAGGAGGAGGAACCCGGGCGCAGTGAGGCCCAGCAGCAGCCGCCTCCAGTCCCGCAGGAAGTAGGCGTGGAGCGGCAGCATCATGTAGCCCACCGTGAAGAAGAGACACGAGCCCGCCGTGCAGAAGAATTCACGTACACGTGGACCTAAGATCTCCGTTCCTACGTGCAAGACGCATTGAGAACGTCACGCAACGATACACGAAGGACTCGCCGTCAATGAGACATGTACCGAGCACGAATGCAGACAGGTAGTTGGATATGTGCGACATTCCGGTGAGGAAGAAAAGGATGCAGAACACCATCCAGGATGGGGAGAAGACCTGGATGAACGCCAACGTGGTCTGGCTGGCAAGTGTGAAAAACAGCACTCTCTTCCTCCCAAACCTTAAATGGAAAGGCATTTTCAAAAATCAATGAATCAGACAGCGGTCCGAAAGCAGCTAAAGTACTGCAAGTACTGGATTACTGTGTAACGGCCGATACAATACGATACACCGGGGACGTTTAATTGGACCATCCTCATCACCGGTCTCACTTTACAATAAAGTACATAAAATTACAGCAGTTACCGACGACCTAACAAACAACTCATGAGTAACTAATGGGTAGAGTAGTTACAGAGGAACTCATGAAAGAATAAATAGGAACTAACGAGTAGAGCAGTTACTGAGGAACTAAAGCACATATATTTAGAGTAGTTACTGAGGAACCAAGGCACATGCATTTAGAGTAGTTACTGAGGAGCTAATCAACTGAACTGATCATGGAACTAATGAGTAGAGTAGTTACTGAGTAACTAAGGCACATGCATTTAGAGTAGTTACTGGGGAACTAGGGCACATGCATTTAGAGTGGTTGCTGGGGAACTAAGGCACATGCATTTAGAGTAGTTACTGAGGAACTAAGGCACATGCATTTAGAGTAGTTCCTGAGGAACTAATCAACTGAACTGATCATGGAACTAATGAGTAGTTACTGAGGAACTAAGGCACATACATTTAGAGTAGTTACTGAGGAACTAAGGCACATGCATTTAGAGTAGTTACTGAAAAACTAATCAACTGAACTGATCATGGAACTAATGAGTAGTTACTGAGGAACTAAGGCACATACATTTAGAGTAGTTACTGAGGAACTAAGGCACATGCATTTAGAGTAGTTACTGGGGAACTAGGGCGCATGCATTTAGAGTGGTTGCTGGGGAACTAAGGCACATGCATTTAGAGTAGTTACTGAGGAACTAAGGCACATGCATTTAGAGTAGTTACTGAGGAACTAATTGACTGAACTGATCATGGAACTAATGTGTAGTTACTGAGGAACTAAGGCACATACATTTAGAGTAGTTACTGAGGAACTAAGGCACATGCATTTAGAGTAGTTACTGAAAAACTAATCAACTGAACTGATCATGGAACTAATGAGTAGTTACTGAGGAACTAAGGCACATACATTTAGAGTAGTTACTGAGGAACTAAGGCACGTGCATTTAGAGTAGTTACTGGGGAACTAAGGCACATGCATTTAGAGTAGTTACTGAGGAACTAAGGCACATGCATTTAGAGTAGTTACTGAGGAACTAATCAACTGAACTGATCATGGAACTAATGAGTAGTTACTGAGGAACTAAGGCACATACATTTAGAGTAGTTACTGAGGAAGTAATAAAGAACTGATCAGGAACTAATGAGTAGTTACCAAGGAACCAAGACAACAAGGAAATGAAATGCAACTCAACATTGAGAGAAAACGAACTTTACACCCGAGGTTCCCAAAGTGGGGCACGTACACCCCTAGGGGAACACCTTTGTGTTTACTTCCTGTAACATTAACGAACTAATGAATCATGGGGGCGGGACAAAAAAAAGGTTTCATTAATTGGCATTGAGTTGGAAGTGTGTGTGTGTTAACCTGTCAGAGAGCTGCCCTGATAGGAAGGAGCCGACAAGGACGCCACAGAAGAAGAGCGAGGAGGTCAGCGGATTCTTCCACTGGTCCTCACACACCAGATCCCACTGACACACACACACACACACAAAGAATAGAGAACGAAAACATAGCCCAAAAAATAGTCAATGTAATTCAAAACATACAGGCAATATGAGCATACTTTAAAAATGATCAATGTTTCTGATCAATAGAGTGAGATGTTTCTATGTTTTGGTTCTATAGCTACAAGAGTACCTCTACCGGCAGGTGTACCTAACGAAGCGACCGTATGACAAATGAATGAAACTGACGTCAGACACGATGGTGGAGGCGTAGACGCTGCGGTCGTACTCCCAGCCGTCCAGGCAGCCCTCTTGAGGCACGCTGCTCAGGTTGACCTCGGAGGGCAGCACGCCTTCCTCCGAGAAAGCCAGGAGCGCCTCCAGCCGGTATCTGGAGCACTTGGCCGGCTGCTGGTCCTCCTGGAGCGGGATGCTGACGTTCCTCCACGCCGCCGTCAAGTTGAGTCCGTGCTCGGGCACCCGGCAGCGGTGGGCCGGCGTGCCGGCCACGAAGATGATGGAAAGGCCGCAGTAGCCGTTGGGGATCATGGTGATGCAGAGCAGCAGCACCAGTCGCAGCTGGAAGCCCCCCCACTCCCCCAGGAACGCCGTGTCGGCGTCGTAGTCGTTCATCCTCACCGGTGCCGCTCTGGAGGATTGGCTGCTTGTGTCTGGGCTGATCCACTCAAGTGAAACCATCTCACCACACACACACACACACACACCAACACTACACACTTTGTGCACACTCACATGCGCAGCATGAAGCCAACAAGTGGATTGTGTATAAAACACAAAGTTAGAAATAAGTGTCAGAGATGACAGTTGAAGGGGTGTTAGCCCAACTGTGTAGCTTTAATGCTAACAAGACGTGTTTGGCCAGTTTGTGTGTCCCACAGTGCTGGAAGTTAAAAATGACTAACAACATTAGTTATATATTTATAGTTATATTTTTCCAGAAAGTAGTCATTGAATTGGCTGTTTTACAATATGAATATACCCAGAAGTCCGTTTTTAAAATCACACCTCCCTAAAAGATGCCTAAAGACACTTTTGAAGGGGGATCCGTTAATTATCAAATACATACACAAGCGTGATGATAATGTTGGCGCAGATCCAGGCACAGGTGAAAATACATATGGCTCAAATGGAAGAATGCTCACCTCATGGAAGGGAAGACTTCATCTTGTCACAATTGGGGGACTTTGTGACTCCCCATGATGCACATCATTGTTGATCAATGTCATTTAGACATGAGACTTTGGGTAACATGTTACATGAAGACCTAGGCCAGAGGAAACAGACAATACATCATTGTGTCTTCATGCTATTCCATTGTTTTTGTGCTACATCATTGTGTTTTTGTGCTACATCATTGTGTTTTCGTGCTATTACATTGTGTTTTCGTGTTACATCATTGGGTTTTCGTGCTACTTCATTGTGTTTTCGTGCTACATCATTGTGTCTTCATGCTATTCCATTGTGTTTTCGTGCTACATCATTGTTTTTGTGCTACATCATTGTGTTTTCGTGCTACATCATTGTGTTTTCGTGCTACGTCATTGTGTTTTCGTGCTACATCATTGTCTTCATGCTATTCCATTGTGTTTTCGTGCTACATCATTGTATTTTCGTGCTACATCATTGTGTTTTCGTGTTACATCATTGTGTTTTCGTGCTACTTCATTGTGTTTTCGTGCTACATCATTGTGTTTTCGTGCTACATCATTGTGTTTTCGTGCTACATCATTGTGTTTTCGTGCTACATCATTGTGTTTTCCTGCTACATCATCGTGTTTTCGTGCTACACCATGGTGTTTTCGTGCTACACCATTGTGTTTTCGTGCTACACCATTGTGTTTTCGTGCTACACCATTGTGTTTTCGTGCTACACCATTGTGTTTTTGTGCTACACCATTGTGTTTTCATGCTACACCATTGTGTTTTCATGCTACACCATTGTGTTTTCGTGCTACACCATTGTGTTTTCGTGCTACACCATTGTGTTTTCGTGCTACGTCATTGTGTTTTCGTGCTACGTCATTGTGTTTTCGTGCTACGTCATTGTGTTTTCGTGCTACATCATTGTGTCTTCATGCTATTACATTGTGTTTTCGTGTTACATCATTGTGTTTTCGTGCTACTTCATTGTGTTTTCGTGCTACTTCATTGTATTTTCGTGCTACATCATTGTGTTTTCGTGCTACATCATTGTGTTTTCGTGCTACATCATTGTGTTTTCGTGCTACATCATTGTGTTTACATGCTACATCATTGTGTTTTCGTGCTACACCATTGTGTTTTCGTGCTACACCATTGTGTTTTCATGCTCCATCATTGTGTTTTCATGCTATACAGTAGCATGCACACGTCTTAGGCACCATTAGTGTTCTAGGGTCCTCAGACTTTTGCAACGAAGCACAAACTCTGCTGAACTTTGACATTAGGGCCAGCTGGGCGTGGCCTTCAAACACAGTCCTTTTGGGAACCTTAATGCTACTTAGCAACATTTAGAGTACAAGCACGTGCACTTCTTGGGGGTATTTAAACGTGTGGAATGTTGTTTGGAGCAAATAGTCGGCCACTGCTGTGCTGGCGGTGGTCATGGGGTGGGGGCAGGGCATATGAGAGGGACACTTTCAACGCTTTTGATCAGCAGTAAATCACATCAAGCAGTCAAGGGGATGTGTCCGGATAAATCACTTCCTCATCTGGTCTCATGAGCTGGGACTGTGTTCTGGCTACCCCGGGATGAGAGCGCTTTCGCCAGGAAAGGGGGGTTTAATGCTCTGCTGGGGCTGCTGAGTTTTACTGGCCCACCGAGGGTGCCGCTCAGTTTCGGCCCACACAGAGCAAGAGTTCATCAGAGTTCAGTTTAGACCTCAAGACGGATGCCAGCCTCCCAAGATCCCCAGGAGAAGCACCACTGAAACATGGGAGACTATGATGAAGACACAGCCTTCCTGGGGCAGACTGGCCCTTACTTCTGGACCACATTCTGCCTCCTCAACACCATTTTTCTCTCGACCGGATTCAACGGGCTCTACATCCTCTTTGTCGGGGCGGCCCCCGAGCACCGTTGCCTCATTCCGGAGGTCAACCTCACGCCGGCGTGGCAGGAGGCCATCATCCCGGTCACGCAGGTGAACGGCCACGAGGCACGGAGCCGGTGCAGCCGCTACAAGCTGGAAGCGGTGAGGAACCTCTCGGACAAGGGTTTCGCTCCGGGGAGAGACGTCAATCTCACCGGGCTGGAGCAGGAGGGCTGCTTGGACGGATGGAGCTACAGCAAAGACATTTACCAGGCCACCATCGTCACTGAGGTCAGCGTGAGCGTCTGCGTTCGAGGCAACGGGACTGATCGTTTGAAGGGTCCCTGACATGAGTCATCAACTTAGCTTGAATATATGATTTATTCTTTGTAATTATGCATTACATTTAATTACATTTACAGGTCATGGTCCCGGCCATCCGCTCAGGCATCTCCGTGTGGAGTTTGCATGTTCTCCCCTTTCCTCCCCCATTCCAAAAACATGTTTGGCATGATTACTATTTTGATGAAAAATACACTAAACCAAGCTCATGATCTACCTGATCTACCTTTAGCTGAGAGGTGTCACCCCGATGATGTCATGGCTGGCGCCATCAACTGGAAGATGAAAAAAATTTAAACAAAAATGGAACAATCCAGAACACAATTACAAAGAAGTTGATGAATCATGCCAGGAACCCTGACCCAAAGTTGGTTTAAGTTTGTTCTTGTCCCTTTGCAGTGGGACCTGGTCTGTGACGACCAGTGGAAGGTTCCCTTTGCCTCCTCCACCATGTTCGTGGGATATCTCCTGGGCTCGCTCATCTCCGGCCAGCTCTCTGACAGGTCAATAATAACGCTTAATCAATTCTCTTGTTACCAAGCATGAGAGAAAATGCTGTCAGGCATAAGAAACTAAATCCACATTTAGTGAGCGTTGAGTGCCTGGACATGTTGCACCAACATGACACATTAGCTCCATCTACAGTCTGATGAGATCATTTCTTTCCGAAATGCTGGACGCGCTCTGCAAAAAAGGGATGCCTGGAGTCGTTGGCGTTTGTTCACAACCGACTCCTTTTCATCTGTAAAGCCCCCCAACAGTGCACACCCCCCAACATGTGAGGTAAAAGCAACAAGCCGGGATTGTGTCCAGCTGCAGGGTCACAATGTGGGGGGTTGAGGGGGGGGGGCATGCAACCTTGCATCATGCAGCGTCCTAAATCCCATTCTTCATACAATCATGGTGGGAACAACAGATACCCCAGGACCTCCTCTACCCCCAAATCGCTGCACACAAAAGGGTGACCAGAAGTCCAAACATGCTCCCCATACTGTGTTGCCTGTGCTATTATTTTGAAAAATGACCACATGGTGGCACCATTGATCTAAGATCAATCTTTTGGACACAAGAAATGAAGTGACTGGCTGTATTCACTCGCCCGTTGCCGTTCGACTGTAGCGTTTTAATGTCCTTGTTAAACATGTTGCTCCTGTTGTAGTGTTTTACTTCTCCTCCTCGTCCTCTGTGAACCCAAGATTCATTACGGTATTCCATAATGTTGCTCTAGCGACCATACAAACATGATCGAGGAAACACGGAAGCATGATTGTCAACTTTTCAGTAGTTATGAGTCATAGTAGAAGTTGTCAGATGATGTCATCATCTAATTTGCATATCATTTCCATAGGGTATAACATGCTCTAGACCAAGACCAACCGTCACATGACTATACATATACAATAACAACAACAGACCGATAGGTCTCTCTCACAAACCACAAGGACGTAGAACACATTGTACCTTCATACGCGTTCTAAAAATAGCATAGCATGGGAACACTAGCGAGGGAACACTAACCTTATTTACCATTTTTTTCTCCACTTTCAGGTTCGGAAGGAAGAAGATTGTCTTCATCTCTCTTGCAGCTCAGTGCCTCTCAGTCCTTTTGCAGTCCTTCTCCCAGTCGTGGAGGATGTTCTGCATTATGTTCCTCTTCGTGGGAGCCTCACAGATCTCCATCTACGTTTCCGCATTCGTTTTAGGTGGGGATCTTCTGGTCTGGCCAGCTCTTCAGCGCTTCTCCGTTTCTTGTTTGTGTGGTCTTTCCCAACGTGTACAGGAACGGAGGTGTTCAGCAAGACGCTACGTGTGATATTCACAACTATGGGAGCGTTCCTCTTCTACTGCATCGGCTACATGATGCTGCCATGGATTGCGTACGGGATCAGAGAGTGGAGAACCTTTCTGGCTGTTCTGTCCGCCACTGGTGTGGTCTACTTCCCTCTCTGGTGGTAGGCCACGCTCATTTCTTGTTTCAGTTAAGGGTCCTCTCATCTCCATCCGATCACTGAACTTTCAAATTGTTGTCTACAGGTTCATCCCAGAGTCCCCTCGGTGGCTCATCACCCAGGGGCGAGTGGCGGAGGCCGAGGCCATCATAAGAGACGCCGCGCGGAAGAACAAAAATGAGGCGCCGCTTGTCATCTTCAGAGGGTCTGAGGTGGAGTCGCCATGTTGTAGCTCATGCTGAGTGAGTCAGTGTTGGTTGAAGTTGCACGGTCTCGTTTTCCCTCCCGGCTGCAGTCACTGCCTCCAGGCAGAGTGTACACCATGCTGGACGTTCTGAGGTCCAAGAACCTACGATGCATCACACTTATGTGTCTGGTTTTGTGGTGAGTCCTATTAAAGCAGACGAGAAAGGAAGGGGAACCAGGGTGAGCCGAGTCTCTCTTCTCCCACCAGGATGGCAATAAACGTTGGTTATTTCGGTTTATCGCTGAACACCTCCAACCTCAGTGGAAACCCCTTCGTAAACTGCTTTTTATCGGCGACTGCAGAGGTGCCCGCTTACATCGTCTCCACGTGGCTGCTGAGGAAATGTCCCAGGAGAGCACTTCTGTCCACCTTCCTGTTCATCGGAGGAGGAGTTCTGCTTCTTATCCAGTTCATTCCCACAAGTAGGTCCCCTCACTGCCAGTGTTATGACCCCGAGAGTCCTCTCGGAGGCGCTGTTGGTTGGGCGACTTGCAGCACCTGTGGTGGCTAGGACATCAGAGCCACTTGAAGACCCAGCTCATTGTATTCTTCAGGTAACCTACCTGCTGTGGTACCGGACAAGCAAAGAAGAAACAACGCTGGTCTAATCGTTTTTCCACGACTGTAGACACACATTTCCAGGCATGCATGCCCTACACCAGGAGTCACCAACTCTGTGCCCCCGCGGACACCGGGTCGCCCCTTCGGACCACACGGGTCACCCCTTCGGACCACACGAGTCGCCCGCCAGCCTGTTCTCAGAATTCCTAAGAATTCTAAGATTCCTGCCTCCCGCCCAATCGGTCTGTTTAATTTACCCCGCCCCCGAGCCCTCCAGGCACACCTCCCGCCGAGCCCACTCCGCTGTGATTGGTCATGGTCACCGAACGCTTCCGGACATCCATTTTGCAGCTACAGGAGTCGATAGTAAACATCAGTTATCTTTTTAAAATGTCCGCTTTCAACATTGACCTTGGAAAGGTGTCGGACTTCAGCAACCGTTTGGCGTATCGTCCAGCTTAGTATTGGACCATGCGTACAACAGTCCCCGTGTGAGGCGCCTTTGACGCTTGCTGGGCACACAAGGGAGTCCTGGTTGTGTTGACGTCAGTGGAACTGGGTGCTAAAAAAGCCTGATTCAGGGCTAACTTGCAATGTGAAAATGAACATTATCTGATGCCTTGGCATGGTTGAACACTAGAACACTGTAAGAACATTTATGGGTCGGGGAAGAGGAAAAGCATAATGGTCCCCTTTTAATGGGTCCCTCAGCAAATTGTCCGTTTCAGAAGTGTGCATCAAACGGGTGTCCCCTTGCAATAATCAGCACCCAAGAAGTAGCTCTCGGTTTCAATAAGGCTGGTGACCCCGCCCTACAATATACATTGTACTGATGTTGGCTTCCATTGTCATTATTTGGTTCAGTTTGGTTTCGTTGGTACTGTTGTGTTAACCGTACATCCGGTCTGTCTCCTCTGTTGGGGCCCTTGGGCCGAGTCGTAACAGCGAGCGCATTACTAGTCAAAGAGTCCAAACCAAGAAGAACCACGGTCATACTAATATTCCCCTCCCCCTGTCTCCCCAGCCCTGGAATATGTGGCCTTAGCTCTGGAAATGACTGGCAAGTTTGGCTTCACCATGGCCTTCAGCATCGTCTACATCTACACGGCGGAGCTCTACCCCACCGTGCTCAGGAACGTCGGCATGGGGATGTGTTCCTCGGCCGCACGCATTGGCAGCATCACCGCTCCCTATGTCATTTATTTAGGAAGGTGTCCTTTTTGTGCCTCGGCTTGCGGGCCGATCGTGGTCACCAACCGTTGCTTTTGTGTCCCTTACAGGCTCTTACAACAAGGCTCTTCCGTACATCCTCATGGGAAGCCTCACAATCGCCTCCTCCGTGGTCAACTTCTTTCTTCCAGAGACCCACAACAAAGACCTTCCGGAAACTTTAGACCAGATGCAGGAATGTCAGGGGTATGTGGTTGCGGTTCGTCTCTTCAGGGCACAGCGGAGCAAATGTGTCCTTTTCTGTCTGTTAGCCTTCACTTGTATAAATAAAAAGGTTACAGCTAACATGAGCAAGGAAAAGGAAGTTGTGATGGCCATCCTAACCACGCTTTGTCTCCAGGTTGTGCAGCAGACCCAAAAGGAAGACATTCGTTGAAAACGGGGGAAGTGGACACCCACCAAATCAACACGAAGCCAAATGTGATACTGTATAGACGCTGCAGTCTGATTTCCAAGGGCTAGCTTGATGCTACAATGATGCCTGATTGTTCCATTTGTGCTTGCGCTTGGAACACATGGATACCTCATTGGTCTTTGATTACCATAAATAAAACGGATAAAGCCTCACGATTGATATGCTAGCTCAATTTGTCACAATGAACACCTACCTCTTCTACACGGCCACGAGCTACGGTACGTCTTGGATTGACTTGTGTTTCTCACCTCAACAAACCAAAATGGTGCAACAGAAAGTTGGCAGCATTTTGGTTAGGGCAATGGTTACATTTTATTTTGAAAGGTCCATCCAGGCTACAGTGGAATAGATCACATATTATATGTCCAAGGAGTAGAAAGAATCAAAGCTTTAGCTTTTTTAAAATAATTTTAAATAATTTCTTAATACGTTTGCAACCGACACTTGGGTTTGAATTAACAATTAACAATGAATGAAAGACCAGGTTGACTAAAATCAAATCTGTGATCTGATTAAGGTCACATAACCTTAATTTGCTATCTGATTCCCGCCTCTGCCCCAAGTATTAAGCCTCTTGGGCACCATAAAGTCGGTGTTCTATCACGACGCTGAGTCAGCTGTGTGCTGAATGAGCCGCTCAGCTGTTTAGGTCGTCCTATCTTCCAGAGAGATAAAAAAAAAAGACATGGACCCGCAGTTTGATTGTTGAGTATCGAGTGTCCATTATTACTGGAATAATTCCATGGTGTCCCAATTCTAAAACAACATTTCCCCCTCCTTAATTTTGAGGGGTTTATGGTCTAATCAGATGTGGCCTATGACGTGCATTATTAGCTCCTTCATGCTAACTTTTTCTCTCTTTAGAGCACAGAAAAGGGAAAGATGCGTGCTCAGGCTTCAAATAAGGACTGTGGATGATGCAATTTTTTTAAAGTGCAGTTTCACTTTAAATTCTGCTAGGAGAAAGAAAATATTCCAGTTTTACAACATCTTGTCAAATATTAAGCTACTTTCTAAGGATTCTGCAAGGCCAATTCCCTGTGGAGCGTGTTTTCTTATTGCGTAAGTGTGTGCAGGTTTGACTGTAACTGTGTAACCAGTCTGATGACGCGGGTTTATGGTCATCATCTCAGGTCCCATAATCTTCCGTTGCTCTAAGAGCACACAGGCAGTAACGCAGAAACAAAGTCAGCCATGATGGCCGACATGAAAATTCGAGACTATGACAGCATCACGTCTTTTCTGGGCTCCTGGGGGGCCTTTCAGCGTCGGGTGTTCCTGGCGCTGGCCATCAGCATCTATCCCAATGGCTTCATTGGCATCTACATCGTGTTTGTCGGCGACACGCCGCCTCACCAGTGCTACATCCCCGAAAGCGCCAACCTCAGCGAGGCGTGGAGGAACGTTACCATCCCCACGGAGACGGTGGGCGGCGACGAGAGGCCCAGCTCCTGCTCGAGACTCAACCTGGAGAGGGTCAGGAACTACTCGGACAGCGGCATCGTCCCACACGTGGACGTCAACGTGGCAGAGATTCCTTTGGAGGCCTGCAGAGACGGGTGGACGTACAGCAAAAGTGTTTACCAGTCGACTATTGTCACCGAGGTAAGCCGGAGAGCTTGGGTCAATGTTTAAGATAATCAATGGAATGATGGGGTGGGGGGGGCACCGAGGTGTTCAGAGGCCAGGTGTGAGACATTAATTCCATTAGTCCTGGGAGCCCCGTCCCAGAACACCTCACCAGGGGGGCATCCACCTCAGATGGGCTCCTCTCCAGGCAGCCCCTCCCAGATGACTGAGATCTCACCATCTCTTAGGGTGAGTCCTGCTTGTGTCCGCCATGTTCTCCATCACATCCAAAAGCTCATGAGCGTCAATGAGGCGAGGAACAAAGATTGACGGGTAAATCGACAGCTCTGCTCAGCTCTGTCGTCACCATTTTGACCGCATGACAATCTGCCTGGCAGCCTCGAACATGAAGTTTGGTTCAAAACTTTGCTGCTGATCAGCAGGAAATCTTCTCCGGGCTAGCACACTACTAGCTAGACCCCGAGACATTTTGGTGTATCTTTGGATGGCTGGTGCAACAGGACCAGGGTGGGGCGGTGCCCCAGTGCGTACTACTCTGTGTTGTACTAACTCCGACTCCTTCATAGCAAATAATTGACATGCGTACGTTGTTTAGTGGAACCTGGTTTGTGAGGACTCGCACAAAATCCCGCTGACCTCCTCCATCCATTACTGCGGCGTGCTCGTGGGAGCGTTCCTCTCGGGCCAGATGTCGGACAGGTGGTGCATCGGCGACGCTATCCAAAAGTCACCATGTTGCTGTTGGAGATGCGGTCAGACGGATTCCTCTGCCTTTCCAACAACAGATACGGGAGAAAGCCCGCCCTGTTTACCATGATGGTCCTTCAGACGGTGGCTGTGACGGCGCAGATATTCTCCCCCAGTTGGGAGATCTTTACGTTCACCTTCTTCCTCGCGGGTGCTGGGGGGTTCTCCAATTACATCATTGCGTTTGTGCTGGGTACGTTATGACCTTTTTGGAATTGATTAAAACCAGGGCTGTGGTGGCTAACGCTAACGCTAGCTATGAGAAGAGATGATTATATTAGAACCGCTATTGAAAAAGTGACCGGTGAATGTTTTGCTCTTAGGAACAGAAATCCTGAACTCCAAAGCTCGGGTGGTCTTCTGCTCCCTCGGTGTTTTCATGAGCTCAGCCATAGGATACATGCTCATGCCGGCCGTGGCGTACGCCCTGCGCTCATGGAGGATGCTGCTGATCCCCATGGCTGCATCGGGACTGATATACATACCGCTGTGGTGGTGAGGCTGTGGAAACGTGACCATTTACAGACAGATAACATATTTGGAGGTCAGCTTTTACCGAGTCGAGAGGACGAGTATGTGAGCAGTGCGGACTCAGCGCTGTGTCGCCATCAAAAACCAGAGCGAAAATCTAAAATAACATGGTCTTCTAAAAATGACAGCAATTGAATAAAAACAACCTTCAATAAGAATGACAGGTTAGAAGCAGGTCTAAAATGAGATAAAACCGATGGATCAAGACTACACTGGTTTAAGTGGTCACGCCAAAGTTTTATCCCTCCCACAACTTTAGTCCTCTCAGCGCCCATAAATGCATCACGGACAATTACGCAGACTAGACAATGTACAGTAACGCCCTACCAATCAAGCATCAGCACGCTATTGTCTTGCAGGTTCCTACCCGAGTCCCCTCGCTGGCTGCTCTCTCAGGGCCGTGTGGACGAGGCGGAGGCCATACTGAAAGACGCCGCCAGGAGAAATAAGGTTGCCACCCCGGAGGCCATTTTTACAGAAGCTGAGGTACGTCAGCTTGACGGTATTTTAGGTTTGAAAGTTCAGGGAGTTACTGATACAGTAAACCTCGGATATATCGGACTCGGATATATCGGAAATTCGCTCACAACGGACAGATAAAAAAGAACCGATTTTTCTGTAATGCATTTCCAATAAAAATTCATTGCATATATCAGATTTTTTATAACGGATTTCGCCTATTTCGGACAAAATCTCCAGTCCCGTTCCAATGCATTTCCATTAAATTTCCCTGGCATATATCGGATGGCCGCATCGTTATGCTAATCTTGTTGATGTCACTGGCTATTGTCTTTCTCCTGGCTCCAGATTTAGGACAAATATAAAAGTGAGTGACGTCAATAATACTAGCACAGCAGTGAATGAGATCTTAACCTCACTATTGGAAATAATGTAGGCCTGACGGGCGTAACAGGGCCTAGCTTAATTAACAATTTGTTATGCTCAGAGTCCAATAAAGTTAAATTCTCATTACCTTACGTCTCTTTTCATTGCCCAGTCATTGGAAACATAGTCAAGGAAGTGCCTTTTTATAACGGATAAAATCCGATTTACGCATATACCGGATATAAATCCGATATATGCGTAAAACTGACATTTTCCGGTATACGCATATAACGGATTTCGCTTATATCGGACAAAACCAGTGGGAACAATTGAATCCGATATATCCGAGGTTTACTGTACAAGTCTTTTTTTTTTTTTTTGGTGCTCCAGATTGAAGATGCACTGACGATGAAAGACAGGAAATACAACATTCGAGACATCATTGGGAGCTGCAACGTATTCACCGTCAACGTGCTGTGTTCAATTCTATGGTACGTGCATTATTATTATGATTATTATTATTTCTCATGATGGACCGATAAGAGCATTTATCTAATGATCGTCCAGCTCCATGCAGTGGAACAACCCACTCTACGCCTCCCCATCCAAGTCAGTGGAGGTACTTTGGAAGTACTTTTAGTAAACCCTACTGTGTGTGCAGCTGTAATGCTAATGAGATGATGCTAATGAGATGATGCTAATGAGATGCGTTGGTCTCCAACAAAGGCTACGAACTGGAACCACATTGATGACCTATACGCTGTAACTCTTCACTTCCAATGTACTATGTGCTATACATCACATACATAAAAGACCTGGGTTTTAAGATGTGTAGAGAAGCCTGCTTTCTTACAAAGCTGTCCTCCACGGAGATGCTTGCGCCTATATTGTTCCGTGCCAGCGTTCTCACATGATGAATTTTCCCCCACAGGTTTGTCATCACCATCAGTTACTACGCTTTGATCCTCAACACCTCCAACCTGCACGGCGACCCCTACTTCAACTGCTTCCTGTCTGCGGTGACGGAGGTGCCGGCTTACCTGATCGCTCTGCTGCTGCTGCACTTCTGCTACCGCCGCCTGTGCCAGTCGTCCACGCTGCTGATGGGCGGAGTCATGATCCTGTGCGTTCACCTCAGTCCCATAGGTAATGACACCAGACTTCCTGTCAAGGAGGAAGCGGCTGGTTTAGCGGTGAGGCAGGCGTCCAGTCTTACCGGCTTCCTGTTTATTTCCATTTCTTGACATCATCAATGTAACTTGACCTCCCGATGCCGCAAATGTGACCATTTCATGCCCCACCCAGACCTACACTGGGTGGCCGTGCTGCTGGAGATGCTGGGCAAATTTGGCGTGACGTCGGCATTCTGCGTGGTGTACACCGTCACGTCTGAGCTCTTCCCCACCGTTATCCGAAACACGGCCATGGGGTGCTGCTCCATGGCCGCTCGTGTCGGAACCATCATCTCCCCCTTCATCATCTACCTCGGTGAGTACGTTAAGACTTCCATGGGGTTCACTTTGAGGCCTTTTCAGGTGTGCTAACCGTACTTTCTTCCTAGGCCAATATAATAAAGCCCTTCCATACATCCTCATGGGATCATTGGCTGTGGTCGGAGCTCTCCTTTGTCTCCTCCTGCCAGAGACGTTTGGGAAGCCTCTACCAGAGACCATGACGCAAATGCAAACCATGTGCGGGTGAGTTTACATGTTTACATCCAAGGTACACTCCTGGACCAATTCTTTAGGTACACCTGCACAATCTAACTTAAGAGAATATTTCAATATTTCCACAGGCAAAAAGGCAAAGAAGAAAAGGACAATGGAGTGAGCGTGACGAGTTATCAGAATAAAGAATCCAAGTTTTAAATAACAGTAGTTTACGCCTGAAAAGAATGTTTGTGGTTTTCTGTGTATGCATTTAACTTATTGTAAAGCGTCATTAAAAATGTACTTAAGTATAGCCAATCAGGTCTTTTCTCTTTAATTGGCAATGACTGTTGGCACCAGAGCAACAGTTAATCAAAGCAAACATACATCGAAAGTTCTAGAATCTGGCTTATACTGCCATCTAGCGGTGGGACGGGTAAATAGCGGCATGACTTGTTTGTTTCTTTCGGCTTTTTCCCGATTTCGGAGTCGCCACTTGAACTCTTCTAAATAATCTTGTAACGGACGTCCAGACGTCAAATAAATTAATCCTAACATTCATAGGTACTCCCAAACATAACATATACACGTCTACAGTCTATACTACATCCACCATTGAATTGGAAACACACTTCGTTGTACACGACAAATGGCGATGTACAATATCCTTTCTAACATGACACCCGGTCCAATTACTGGTACAATATATGATGGGGGTCCCATATGTAATTACCCATACCTCCCCACCCGGACTCTGACTCACATTTTCGACGGAATCACACCATAAATCCGCCAACAATTTGGAGTTAGCGTCCACTTTTCTGGATAGCCACTGTGAACTGTGCTGTGAGGGGCGGAGCTTAACTTCAACCGCTTCATTTTTTTTTAAGTACTAGCCCTTTTTACACCTTTTTTTTACGACGACCCGAGTATACTTTCTTAAAGCAGGAGGACCGCAAAGAGTACTAACACTCAGTCAAGATGACAACAGTAATACTCCACCAAAGCAAGGAGGGCACCAGTACTGAATACTATTTAGTTAATGGAAGCCTGACTCAATTAGCAGCAGGTGCGCGTGGACAATAAAGTAAAGTACGCAAACACAGAACAGGGCAAAACAGGAAATACTACAAAATAAAGGCACAAAGCAGGAACTAAGGCATAAAAGTGAACAGAAACCAGTAAAATGTGCCATAAAGACCCGTGACAGGTCCAGGAGACCTACGATAGGGGCCAAAAAGACTTGTAAGAGGTCCAGGAGAGCCACAAGGGGTCTGGTGACAAAATGAGGCACCTCTGCATGGGTGACCCACCATGAGACCAGGAGACCATCAAGCAAGGTCGTTCATTGTTTGCATCTTCAGACCTGCTGGTAATATTCTTCAATGCCATGGACCCTTCATTCATTCATTCATTTTCTACCGCTTTTTTCCTCACGAGGGTCGCGGGGGGTGCTGGAGCCTATCCCAGCTGTCTTCGGGCGAGAGGCGGGGTACACCCTGGACTGGTCGCCAGCCAATCACAGGGCACATATAGACAAACAACCATTCACACTCACATTCATACCTATGGACAATTTGGAGTGGCCAATTAACCTAGCATGTTTTTGGAATGTGGGAGGAAACCGGAGTACCCGGAGAAAACCCACGCATGCACGGGGAGAACATGCAAACTCCACACAGAGATGGCCGAGGGCGGGGACCGAACCCTGGTCTCCTAGCTGTGAGGTCTGCGCACTAACCACCAGAGCCATAGACCCTATTGGTTCTAAATAACATTCCTAACCACATTCTTACAATTTCCGTATCACAGCATTTTGGGCAATTTCGTAACTCAACCAGGTGCCAGGCTGAGTGGGTAGAGTGCAGATAAAGATAAATTGCAAACATTTATGGATTAAGAATACAATGCATGGTCACAAATTCATAATTGCTCCTGATGGCCCCTATAATGTCATGTTTGTACATCTTCACTGCAAATATGCAGACTCCCTCGAGATTGAAACCCAGTAACAACAACAAAACTGATAATAATAATAATTGGTATTTTTGTTGTTGCTGTTGATAACTAGTTGCTTTCCGTGTAATAATAATAAAGTAGATTAGGGGTGTACCGGAAGTCGTCCCCTCCACACTTCCGTCATGGGCTTCAAAATTGAAGTTGGAGCGAGCGAGACCATTTCATCAATTTTCTATAGCGTTGCTGCAGACAACCTCAATATTCATGTATTGACATTGAAGTAAAATGTGATTATACGTGGCAGCTGAGTCATGACTCGTTGCCTTCGCCTGAAGTTCAGTTTGGTTCAACGTTTGTGACGCTAATCACTTCGTTCATTAACGTGCACTTCCGGGTGTTAACAATGAGGGGTGACACCCCGCTCAAAGCACCTCGAACTCGGCTACACGGTAAGAAATCCTGAGTCAATATCAATAATAGCAACGATCATACAGACGAGTGACGCCTGTCAATACAACGGAATTTACTCCAAGTTACTTTTCGCAGCTAGGAAGAGACGTCAAACAGGCCGAGTTTATGAAACACTTCCTGAAGAGGAGGACCCGGATGTGAGGAACACGAGAGTTGCTGGTCAAGTGAGTAAACAGAATTCACCAAGTGAATTTCTAGTCTTGCCGATCTGATCCTATTTTTTCAATAATAAGCTTTTGTTACAAACATCAATTTGTGGAATTGAATATAGTTATAGAGAATATAGACATTTTCTTTTCATGTGATCTCCGAGCCCTGGCCATGTCCTCCATCGCTGCAGTCGTCCAGCCAAAACATCAGAAAAGTTCATCAAAATCTGCTCCTGGCAGCGACACCAGAGGGCGCCACAACTCAGAACATGGACTCAAGTTTCAGCTCAGATGATGATGAGGATGATGAGGATGATGAGGATGATGAGGATGATGACGACGACTACTACTCCTCAACCAGCAGCAGTGTTCCCTCTCCAGAGATCTTCAGACAGGAGCACTACGGTGGGTCCACCACTGAACGGGTGTCCGGTTTAGACAAGCCATGATCCTTAGATGGATGGATCGTAGAGACAAGCACCAGGTTTTGGCCCTTTGTATTGAGCTATAGACCATAACCCACACAGAAAGCTTTCTAGATCTTCCAGAATTTGCACCCGTTCCAGGTGTATTTCCTTAGATTTACAAAATGGTCCTTTTTTATTCATTACATCCCTTCTGGGCAGACCCACTCCGCTGTGATTGGTCCCGGTCAGCATGTACCCGGGCACGCCCATATAAGGAAGTCACTGCCTGTGATGTCACAGTGAGCCCATGTTAGAAAAAAATACTCTGAAGCCGAGCATTCAGAGCCCAAACTTCTCTCAAGGCCCATATTTCCAAAATGGATGTCCATTTACCAGAACCAGATTAGGGTGAAGAGCTCAGCCATCCGGGAGGGACTCAGAGTAGAGCCGCTTCTCCTTCACATCGAGAGGAGTCAGTTGAGGTGGCTCGGGCATCTAGTCCGGATGCCTCCCGGACGCCTCCCTGGGGGGGTGTTCCGGGCATGCCCAGCCGGGAAAAGGCCCCGGGGCAGACCTAGGACACGCTGGAGGGACTATGTCTCACAGCTGGCCTGGGAACGCCTTGGTGTCCTCCCGGTGGAGCTGGAGGAGGTGGCCGGGGACCGGGAAGTCTGGGCTTCCCTTCTAAGACTGCTGCCCCCGCGACCCGGACCCGGATAAGCGGAGGAAAATGGATGGATGGATGTCCATTTACATAATATTTGATGTAGTTATTTAGAAATGTTGTGGGGGAAAGTTGCAAATTACAACCAACAGGTTTGATAAGCAACTGGGAATCGTCTCTGTCTTAAAAGGAGCCGTTCAAAGAACTGTGGTTTGTTGACGTAATCCCCATCTCTCCACTGCAGCGGCAGGCGCCTTTCATTTCCCCGTCGAGGACGATGTGCTGGATCTCTACGAGCAGGTGAAGAACTCCACCTTGCTGAGCGCTGCCCACGCCGCCAGCATCCACAGACACCGCCCCCCCAACCTGTCCACCATCCTGGGTAGGAAGTAAGCACTGTCACAGTGACATTTGTAGACATGTTCTTCCCGTGGATCCAAAACGGATGCTTCTTCGGGCGTGGTAACACAGCACGCTGCTGTTGTTGAGGATCTACTACAAAAATCATCCAAAGATCACCGAAACCTGCTGCAAAAATATTAGTCAAAGATCCTCTATTTGACAGGAGCTCTCAGCCCTTTTTAGACCCTACTGCAAACCTACAGTTAAACTAAGCTAACCCCGCTAGCTTCAATTCCCCCTCCGAGGTTCTGCCAACCGTGTTTATCAACCAGTTTAGTTGGGGAGGAGGTGGCTTAGTGTTTATGGTGAGAATCCCCCTGCGGCAACCGCATGGAGTAGAACCAAGTCCAGCCCCTCTCCAGGTGTTTGGTTACAGAACTGAAACTGGGGGTCGAGGTGAGTCCGACCGTCTTGTCGGAACGTCTCAACCTCTCGCACAAACTGGGGCGACTTACCCCAGCAGAGAAGTGACGTTCCAAGCCCGGACGCCCGCCCCCTCGACCGCCACACAATACGTATTGGACCAGACCCTTATGCTTGCCTCCGCAGGTGGTGGGCTTACCAAAGGGGGAGATCCTGTGTGGCTTCTTTGGGCTGGGTGAAGGCCCGGAACCCCCTTCCTGGTTCCAGGATGAGGGTGTCTTGAGGGTGTCCCAGGTCTGGGTGAGGCGTGGTCCCTCCTCTCGTTCTTGTTCATAGGGTCTTCTGAATCACTCCTTGTCTTGCCCGTCACCGAGGACCTCTTTGCCTTGGGAGACTAAAACCTGGTAAAAATGCTAGTCAAAGATCCTGACAGCAGCACCCTGCAGTTTTTGAGAAACTATCGTAAAAAATAGACTTGGCGGGTTTTAAGGATGTACTGTAAAAACAATAGATCTTTATCTGGCAGGACTCTGTTTTGAGGTGACCTGGTGGGACGCTCTTATGTCATTGCTGGTTTAGATTTGGCTAGAAGGTTTGAGTATCGCCTTGCTCTCACCGGTTTTTGTTTTTTCTGTCTGCAGATGACTCCAAAGGGCTGTCTGACACAAACTGCCAGATCAGGTTTGGATGAATTCACGCCCAACCAATATACTTATCCACCCACTTTCTATAGCACTTGTCCTCATTAGGGTCCCAGCTGACTTGGGACAGGAACTGGGGTACGGACTCGACTGGTCGCCTTCCAATCACAGGTAGGACTGAACAAAATAACATTTGGCTTGTCACTTGTTTTACATTTTTGTCTTCTGATTCTTCCAGAGATGGCGGAGGGACTGTGGAGGCACCATTTGGTAAATCCTACTTTAGAGGGCTGGATTATTTTGAAATGGGAATCGAGATGGACTTTTGTGTCTTATTTCAGGCGTCCAATCTGCCGACAAGTCTTTGAAGAGGAAGTCACCCGATGTAAGCTACAAACATGGAATCGTGTCTTCATTTAAACGACACGCCGATCAAGCGTCATCTCCTCAGCCGTCGTCCATCAGGAGGAACATCAAGTGCAGGAAGGTGGTACGCTTCAAAAGCCCCATGGTGGCTGAGGGGAGCAGCCCAATGCCGGCAGAGGAACATTCCGGGCCGGAGTCAGCCAGGTTCTTTGACTTGCCCAGCCATTCCGACATGGAGGAGTTCTTCCGCGGAGCCGAGGAGCGATGTACTCAACTCGCAGGGGTGCCTTTGCTTCCTCTCACGGTTGCACCGAAGCAGACGTAGGCAAAGAAGTGACTGCATAATATCCTGTCGCACGCCTTGCATGGAAACAGGGTGTTTGGAAACAGCCATCAATGCAACAGACCACAGGCCAGTGGTCCTGTCATGAAAAGGGGACACACACACTAATGAATGCTACAATACACTTCAGTCATACAAACGCCTTACGTTGCATGGCTTGGAACAAAGGTGCGTACTGCTGAATGACCACTAGATGTCAGACTTTTCCCAATTCTCGACCAGACTTCTTTTCAAACTGTATGTGTATATAGTTTAAGTTGCATTCAGTAGAAACGTAATGTAAAATGTCGTCTTTGTGTTATACAAGTCTCTTGTCTCTGCCAAAAAATTTGTCAAATAAATGTTTTGTTATATGCATAACTGACTTTGTCACAAGCCTCTGAGATATGTCGCAAGCAGGGTTTCCGTCAGTAAAAGACACACATTTTTACGACAAAAACATCAACACAGGCTCCCCCCGCCCCCATTGACCACGTGATACAAGGCTAAAAAAAATAGGAGCCAATCATATTAATTCTTCACTGCACTCACGCCGCGTCAGCCAATGAGAAAAAAGGGTAGCCGGGTTACCGAGTGGCTCCCGTGACTAATGGCTGTCATATGACTATGACGCCGATGGAGACGGTGGCAAGGAGCGAGACTTGCTGGTGGATTTGAAGAAAAGAGAGCTTCTCCACATGAATTTTTAGTTGTATTATTTTTTTTATTTGGATAGAAAATGCCTCCGACGCTCTTTCAGAAACTTTTCAACTAGAGAAGTGCCTTTTCGCCGCCGCCGCAGAGATGCAACAAAGAGGAGCCAGCCTTCAGGTAGCGTGTGTACGCCTGTTGTTATGACTTACTTTGGCAATCGAACCAAGCCTTGCTTGTTCCTCGTTTCACACTCACTCTTGCTTTCATGACTGTTTCATGGAGATGTCTGGCACAAGACGGTGGAAACAGGTGCGCGACGTGTTTAGCTAGCATGCTAACGATGGCCAGTCAGAAAAGAATGAAAATGATGACAGAAGAAATATGATGGCAAAACAGGAAGGTGGTGTCCCTGTTGATGTGGCCGCCATGCTGCGTCTTTGGCAACCATCATGTCTTAGTAAGCCAAGTTTCTCAGAATGTGACTTCTACCCGAATTGACTTTGCTGCATGCTTTGGAGAAATCGGGATACTTGGGGAACCTGAAGCGGTGTCCTCTACCTCACGTTATTTTATGTGGACATAAAACGGGAGTCCCAAGGGGGTCGTTTCTCCGAAAGCCTGTTTATGTCGACACGTGTGGTGGTGTTGTTAACTTCCTTATTGTGGCGAAGACGCATGAAACAACAGCAACATAACGGCCGCCTTGTTACACAGCATTAAAAGCTTTTATTTGTCAATAAGTTAGAAGAGAATTTCCAGTGTAAAAACCATCACTAACCATCCTCCAAAGGCTCCTGGTTCTTCGCCGGCCAATAAAAAGCATCTTCTCCAGCTTTTGTTTTTATTTCCCATTTCCAAACTCATTTCTGGTGTTTTTGGCTTCGGTGGTCCATGTTTTCATCGTCCACAAGCTTTTCTTCATGCGTTCCAAAGCCATCAGTCGCTCAGTCCTTCTTGGCCTGCTTGTCCCTGCGCTTCCGCCTCATGTCGGACATGATTCCGAGCAGGGACATCAGAATGGGCAAACATATGGGCAGGAAGAGCGGGATGTAGATGGCAAACTTCTGGTCGTCCGGGAAGTAGAGGAGGTGGAGCAGCGATGGATCAAAGAAGGCCCTCTCGGACGCCAAGATGGCCTCCTTGCTGTACTGCAGCGCGAAACCCAGGTTCCCGGCCTCCAGCTCGGCCAGGGCCAGCTGCAGCGACGAGACGGCGCTGGACACCTGCAGGGACCACCGGCATTCCCACATGAGTCTGTGTGCCTTGCGTTCTGCCACGCCTCCGTTGCACTGACCTGCCGGGCGATGTTGTCGTTGATCACGATGTTGCCGATCTGGTCCAGCAGCTGCGCCAGCGATGTGATGGTGGTGGTCGCCGTGGCGATGTTTTCCACGCTACGACTCCACATGAGGCGGTCCAGCTCCCAGTCGGCGAGCCCAGTGATGCCGGGAGGAGACACCAGGAAGCCTGGTGGGGGCGTGGAGGGCTGCACGCCTAGCAACAGACTGGGGGGGGGGTTGGATGTTAAGAGATGCTGTCCCACACACACACACAAGGCCAAAGAAACGTGGCGGAAAGGAAGGTGTTACCGCAGCTGTGCCAGGAAGACGCCCATGACTTCGGCCATGTTTATGTCGATGTCAACGGGGAGCGGCGTCTCTTTCCCATAGAAGCCATCCACATTGTAAACCTACCAGGACAAACACATCACTGGAAGGTTCCTCGCATCAAGTGTGACCTCTGACCCCAGGGACCTTTGAAAAATACAACTGAGCAGGAAAACTAAAAAAAAAGTCAAAATAAACCAGCAGTAACTTTACTAAAAATAAAGTCCAAATATTTACAGAAAACGATTTCGTTTTTTACTCAAAAGCAGGACTGGCAACCCAAATACAGACCGCCCATATATGGGCACGTACTGTCAACATGGTCCTGGTCTGATCCAACATGGGGGACAGTGGGCGTGGTCAACCAGAATGATCCAACTATTGTATGACGTCACAAAAACATCATCACCTGTTCTCCTTTTTATACCCAAAATAACAGCAGTTAATAATTGTTGTTAATCATTATTATTATAAGAAACAAAGAAAAAGAAAAAAATCAAGTTATAAACTAATAAACTCATCCAAGTCGGAGCTAGGATTCCCTCACCATGATTCCTCCCCAGCGTGGAGAGTGGAAGGCGTTCGATGCCACCGCTCTCTTCTTGCGGTCAAGGATGTGAAGCGGGGAGTGTTGGCCGTCGGGGACGTACAGCAGGAAGTTGAGCACAGGATCGGACGAGGCGGCGTTGGAGCCTGGAGACCAGCGGCCACGCCAGGAAAAACACGCTCAGGCAAACGTTAACCGTATCCGATCCGAAAACGCCAGTGGCAAGCTTACCCAGGCGAGCCTCCACGGGGTTGATGACGTGTGCCAGGCTGTCGGCGGCCAGCGTGTAGGCGCCGCGGTCGCTGTCGAAGCGAGCGTTGACGCCCAGCATGCTGTAATGCAAGGTCTGTGAACAGAGTACAGAAATTATGGTGGGTGGGGGGGGCATTATGACCCCATCTCATTTGCATAATTGGCAACACCATGTGACCATGGGAGAGACAAAGTCACCAAAAACACAAAAAGCAAAGCAAATAGCCTTAGAAACCCTTTTAGTTCAAGCAAGACAGAGCCAACTGTGTTTTAGTTTGGGGGTGAGGTGGGGGGGGCACAGTGAGTATTCCCTCGCCACTTTGCTTTTCCAATATTAATACATTTTTGTGGTGGAATACGGCCTATTACGGTTAAGCTAATGTCCCATATTTTCCCTAAGTGAAGCTTTTCCAAGCATCCAATATGGCTGCATGGAGTCACATACAAACGGAAGGCATTCAGACGATGCATTCAAAGACATGTGATATGTAGTATTCTACACCCATCACCAGGTGTCAGTACGCGTGGCGGTACAAATGTATCCATAAACCAAATATGGCACCTGAGAGTCGACGCTGAAGTTGGCCACGGGCCCCAGTTTGGAGAGCAACGGTTGAATGTAGCTTTGCACAGCGCCCTCTATGTCCCAGTAGAGTTGGTGCGACTTGGGGTCGGGATTCAGCAGACTGAAGGTTATCTCATAACCTAAGAAGATAAATAGATGATGCGTGAAGGACAAACAAAGACGTTAAAAGGTGAGCGAGCGGGGGGGCGCTCCACCGACCCGGGCTGGACTTGAAGGCTCTCATGCTGTCAGCTTCGCTCTGTCGGCTTCCGGGGCCGAGATGCACTCTGTCGCCGAGGGCGGCCATGATGTCGCCGTGGCTGAAGGACATGACCCGCAGCACCCGCTTGACCTGCGGCTCCAGGCCGGCCAACACCTCGGCCAGCGTCCTGACCCCGCTCGTCTGGGCGGCGCCGCGCAGCAAAGCCGTGCGTCGCTGGCCGACGTACACGTCCACGTCCTGATGGTGGCAGAAGACAGAGCCGACAACCCGACGGCACATTTGAAAAAATAGGAGAAAAAATAGGAGAAAAAGGAGAAAATGGTAATACCCTTTTAAAGCGGCTCATGAGGAAGGAACCTACCCAACCCTGACTGCTACTCACTAGTCCCTCAGTTACTACTGCTTTTAGTTTGGGGTCTTAGTCCAACATCACACAGAGGAAAATAACACTTCTTTCTTTCTTTCTGCTTTTCCTGATTACGGAGTCGCCACAATTCATTCTAAATATGAAGAGGAAAAAAGTGACTTTAGTCGCATAGAGTTAAAAATGTTATCATTAAAGTCGCAAAACAAAAAATAAATTTGCTGATTTTAGAAAATGACATTGGGGAAAAAGTGTGAAGATGGAGAAGATAACTCACAAGACGAAGTTGCAATAATTGACAAATAAAAAAGGCATAAGAAAAAAAAGCTGTAATTTTTCGAGAATACATTTTCGAAAAATTACAGAAAAAATGTCACTCTTTTTACAAAAATAAATTGTAATGAGTTGAAATATGACAGAAGAAATATATCTTGATAGTAGGCGAAAATAATTTTAAAAGATATTAATAAAGAAAGTTGAAATATTTTCACAATTCTTTTTAAAACTGCAAAAATTTGAAAAAAAAAACTGAGCAGAGTGAAGTTTATAGTTGATACAACTTGTTAGCATATGTACACATGTTGCTTCACTAAGGCTATGTTGTCCTGGCTGCAATAAAAGTCCGCACCATCCCAGTCTACACATGCACTATTGGCCAAAGTAAAGTATTTTCAACCTGGGGCAGCAGCAAGGAGGACTCTGGGATCACGTAGACCACCAAAGAACCGCATGGACTCTCACTGAGCGTGTGCAGGGAAAGATCGGTCTCTGAAAGGACACACGGACACCGATGACAAAAAACAAAAAAACAACCTTGTGTTGCTGGGAAGACAGCGCTATGCTAGCAAGTGAACGTCTAGAGACTGACCGGCAGCGTTGAGCTTATTCAGAGCGTCCTCCTCCATGACGGTAGCTGTGCGGTAACGTGTCTCATATCGGTAAGTCAACGAGGTGTCCCCTGGGAAGACAAAAGGCAAAACCTTCTTCAATCAATGTGAGACGGCAGACTCCAAAGGCGTCCACAGTGGGACTCCAGGCTGTCGTATTACGACGACAAATAACATTTGTGGGAGCATAAAGAAATATTAAATATAAAAGATATGAAGATATAAAATAATATGAAATATTAAAGATCCCCCCCATATGCCGCTTATCCTTCCTCAAAACCCACCTGTTTAAATCCGTTTTTAATGTCTAACTTTTTATATCTGACTGCTGCGCCCCGCCCCTCCCCACTTTGCCTTGTTTTTAGCTCTGAATGAATGTATGGATATTGTATTTTAATGTGTTGTTTACTAAACTCTTATTATTTCTTTTTTTCTCAACTGTAAAGCGTCTTTGAGTACTCTGAAAAGCGCTATACAAATAAAATGTATTATTATTATCCTTATTTGGGTAATGGGTGTAGGATGGAGCCTATCCCAGCGACTTCAGGTGGTAAAAAAAAAGTTTAATATGAGAAACAAAAATGTGTCATTTGAAAAAATTAGGTCCGGGGGGGAAATAAAGTCAAAATATGATGGGAATTAGGTGAAAACTACCACAAGAAACAAGAATAAAGTTGAAAATATGATGCCATCCGCTACCTGCTTTGTTTATGGTGTGTGTTTATACTGCGTGTGCCATGAACTCACCATCCACGGCGTGTTCCTCATCATGCGTCCGTGTCAGCGGGACCTTCTTCTGCTGCTCCGCCGTCAACGTTCCCCGTGCGAACACAACCTCCACCTCAGCGCTCAGAAGGAGCTGAGAGAAGTTGAAAGGAGAAGAACATAACAATAACAGGTTATTGTGAAAGAGAGGAGGACCACCAAGGCGCACCTTCAGCTTAGCCAGCTCCTGAATCTGACTGACAGGTAACCAGGCGCGGTACGTTGTGGTTGTCCGCCACCACAGAGGGATCCCGAGGAAGATGACCACAGCGGCGAACGACAGGGCAGCGAGCTTGCTACGCCGACGCTCTAGCAAAGGAAAAATATTCATAGAATAATTCATACAGCCACATTTCTATGTTGTACAAGTGATGCTGCGGCTAGCTAGCTGATGTTAGCCTCCTCACAAAGTGACTCCACACTGTGTTAAACTCGCTAACAAAACTTCCTAATGAAAACGTTTTTATTAATGCATTAAACAAATGAGTGGTAATGTTAACTGAACGCGAATAATATTTACCGAAACAAAGCGCGACTCACCCACTTCCGCTGTCGCCATTTTTTGGCCGGGAGTGTAAACGGCACAGATCACGTGATAATATTTGTGACGACAGCCTCAACGGAGTGACTGGCCGCCCATTTCCATTTACGGCAGAAAGATTTTAGAACATAACATTCATTCATTCATTCATTTTCTACCGCTTTTTCCTCATACCATAAAAATATAGTAATTTGTGCATGTTATTCTCCCTTGTTGTCATAAAGAAAGTTAGCTACAATAGCTAATACATACATGATTGACCCGATGCAGCTAGTTAAACGTACGGACGGTTATTTACGACAGAAATGGTAGTTTACGTCAGTTGACGAATTTAAAACCAAAACATGACAAAATTCCAGGATAATCTTAAAAGAAAATTATTGCAGCGGCGTGAACAAGTGTTTGTCCCCATTCCCGATTTTTTTTTTGCAAGTTTGTCACACTATATTTAAATATGACTCAATGACAACACAACTGAACACAAAGTACTGTTTTTAAATGAAACTATTATTAAGGGTGAAAATAAACCCAAAGCTACATGTCCCTGTGTGAAATAGTGATGGCCCCCTAAAGCTAATAAGCTGGTATGTTTTGGATGATTGGATGATTTTGGATGACAGGACCCAAATCTGTGTTTATAGTTTAATATAGTTTATTTATTTTCACTATTTGACAGAGTGCTTCAAGAACAATATTAAACACCACAAACATCACATTTTTCCAATACAGCAGTTGGAGTGTTTCCTGACGACACGGCCCACACGTTGGTCCGGGAGCGTCACTTCACTCATCTTGGTTTCGCTCTGACTGTGGTGGGCCGGCGCGAGGATGCGGGGGGGGGGGGAATGACACACAACATCGACAGCTTCAGACAACCGCATACACTTAGCTGTGCGATGTAAAGCTAACGGTACACTCAAAATTGGACACACAAGTGCTTGGTGAGAGTAAGGAATGGTTGCGGGGGGGTTGAGTCCCTGGGTGTCTTGGGGTCCCTTCTTTTTTGGACGTACAATTAGCACTCTCGTGTTTTTAGACAAACAACTTCAACTGGAAATGTCTTTTTGATGCCTTGTTGGTCCCACTGGGAGGATTGTAGCCTTTTAAAGCACAAACGAGTTCAGCAAAACACAAACAAACATGCTGACCAAGATGAGAGCGAATGGAGATGCCTCAGGTGCTGACGCCACTCCACATACACGAAGCCGCTCCACATACACGGCAGTCAAACCAGTTTTGAAGTTGTTCGATCAGATGAGGAAAAAATACAGCAGCTCCGTTTGAAATAGTTTGACAATTTGATATCTAACGCAGTCATTTTAATAATCATAATAACACTTTTAAGATCAGTAGACAATGCGGGCCAGTGATGCATGTCGGAGCGGTGGGGGGGTTAATAGCAGAGCAGATATACAGTAAGTCTAACTAGGCCGCGGTCACGTGTGCGTCTTTAATAGGCGTGGTTGGCCACGTAGAGGGATTGTCCCGCAGCGCCGCATGTGCCGGAGGACTCGTACTTGCCGAGGGCGGCCATGCCGTTTGCCTGAAGCAGAGCGGGGAGGGGGGAGGGAGACAGCGTTAACAAACACAATATTATTTCTACGCTACGTATGTGAGAAGATGCGTGCAGGGGTCTGACCTCTGCGCGCTTTATGAATTCCTCAGTAGCGGCCTTCTCGTTGCTGAGGTCTCCTCTCCACGCCTGCAGGGCGGAGGCCTGCAGGGCGCGGCCGTAGGAGAAGGTGAGCGCCCAGGGCTTGGCGAGCGGGCAGTTGTTGATGGCGTTGAGGTTGACACTGGCCTCTTCTTCAGACTGGCCGCCTGACAGGAAGGTCACTCCTGGAAGGAAGGAAGGAAGTAAGGAAGGAAGGAGTCAGTGAGATGAAAATGCCGCATGAGAAGACATAAAAGCGACAGAGTGGGTCTCACCTGTGACCGCGGGAGGCACAGTGCGACGCAGGGCGGTGACTGTAGCCATGGCGATTTCCTGGCCACTGTACTTGTTGGGGCAGGAGTGTCCGGCGGTGACCATGTTGGGCTTCAGCAGCGTCCCCTCCAGGTAGACGTGGTGGTCTGACAGAGCCTTGTACACGGCAGCTAGAACCTAGCAGCAGCAGAGGTGTCTCTTAGTGACTCATGTTTGAGGGTCTTCACAACTTTATTTTCTTTTGTTTCTCACAATATTACAAAAAATATATCTTTCATATTTCAGCTTTATGAGACTAGAAATGTTATTTTTCTTCATAAAAGTGATCCTTTTTTGCATTTTTCCCTCAAATATATATTTTCCTTAATAATTATTATTATTTACAGCATTTACTTTAATCATAATTTCTTCTTAATAAGCTTTGTACATTTTATTTTCTGCATATTATAACCTTTTTCTCCAACCTTATTTTTTGTTTCTCATATTAAAACTTTTCAAAATATATCGTATTTTTTCTTTAATATTTCAGCTGTATAAAACCAAAATGACAATTTTTCATCACAAAATTACGAGTTTATTCTCTTTATTCATTCATTCATTTTCTACCGCTTTTTCCTCACGAGGGTCGCGGGGGGTGCTGGAGCCTATCCCAGCTGTCTTCGGGCGAGAGGCGGGGTACACCCTGGACTGGTCGCCAGCCAATCACAGGGCACATATAGACAAACAACCATTCACACTCGCATTCATACCTATGGACAATTTGGAGTGGCCAATTAACCTAGCATGTTTTTGGAATGTGGGAGGAAACCGGAGTACCCGGAGAAAACCCACGCATGCACGGGGAGAACATGCAAACTCCACACAGAGATGGCCGAGGGCGGGGACCGAACCCTGGTCTCCTAGCTGTGAGGTCTGCACACTAACCACCAGACCGCCGTGCCGCCTTTATTCTCTTTATTCCCTCGTAAAAACATGACTTTCTATTCCCCATTATTCTTGTCAACTTTCTTCTCATAGTTATATATCAACATTATTTGTCTATTATTAGATATTCATATTATATTATAAATACAAATTGTATTCCCATATTTTGACTTTACGCTTCTAACATAACATTACCTGCAACTTAATTTTCCAGAAATTACAATTGTATGTGTTGTTTAGTTTCTCATAACGTTTTGGCGTTTTTTTCTGTAATATTTCATATTTTCTTTGTAATATTTCTGTTTTATGCAATACAATATTTGTAAAGGCTTTTCTTTCATAAAATTTCTCCTCAATATTTTGACTTGTAAAAAAAAACCCAAAAAGTTTGAACACCCCAGCTGTAAAGTAGGCTCCGTTTGGGAAATCACCTTCTCAGTGACGTACTGGCAGCGTTTGAGGTCATGGTCTCCGTCGGGGAGGATCTCCGGCTCCACAATGGGTACGATGCCATTCTGGAAGATGAAAGAAATGCCTCACCTTGACAGAAGTGAGGTCTAACTTAGGAATATCGGAATAACAACGCCACCAACCTGCTGGCAGATGCTAGCATAGCGTGCTAGGACGTTAGCATTCTCAAAGATGGCCAGCTCTGACGGAGTGGTGTCGCTGATCTTCAGGACGCAGCGCCACTTGGCGAAGTCGGCGCCATCCTTCTTGTACTGGGCGCAGCGCTCGGACAGCCCGTCCAGACCTGCGCGGCGGCAAACACGGGAGCATTCGTGAGTCAGAACGACCTTTCCCACGCTTAATGCGGCTTGCCAGTACCTTGAGTGGTGGTCTCCCCGTTGGTTCCGGCGAGGGGCACTACGCCTTTGTCCACCTGCAAGGATGGAAATTGATTATTGGTCTGGACTGGACACGAGTGAACATGGCCGAACGCCCTCAATGCTCTTGAGGAGCGTTTGTGTTGACATCAACACGGTGGGAGGGTTTGTGTGTCCCTAAACATGGCGAGTCATGTGACTGGAGCAGGCATGTACTCGACGCTCCAACATTCATGGCTCATTCCCACAACAAAAGGACACTTGGTCCCTCATTCCCACAGCATTCATGAAGGCGCCCTGCAATGGCGCTTTTTTATTCGGCTACTTTTCACTTTCTTTCTTCTTTCAGTTTCACCCCCATAAATATTTTGTTATTGTTTCTCTCTGCAAATACGCCGCTTTGACTGCAGTAAACACATTTCACATTTCTAAATACTTTACTTTTTTTAATTAATTTCCGCCTCCAAAAATGTTTTTCTTCCTGCAGAAAAAATATAACTAAAATGAAAGTCATTGTTATTGTTACTTTTCCCCCACTTGTACTACAGTACAGGTACTACACAGTATTACAGTACTACAGTACCGCTGTTAACAAAACTAAACTTCATGTGTCTATACAATTTATACTTAAGTGCATTTAAATAATGTGTGAGGCATATTGAAGAGGGAAGAGGAGCATTTTACCGCTCAATGCTATTATTGCAAATGTTGATCCAAAATCAGACAATGTCAATGTGGAGCCAGCAGGAGTGTTTGGAGACCTACTGGACATTGAACCCTCATCTTTGACGACTGTCCCTCAGCTTTCTGTTGGTTTTGCTAGCCATCCCTGGTTTTGCCCTCATTGGGCGACACCCCGTCCAGGCAGTGAACGTGCGTACCTTGATGCCGACGACAATGCCGCGGTCCTTGATGAGCTTGGAGAAGGGAGTGCCGTCGTCTGTGGTCTGGTAGAGCGTCTCGTGGAAGAAGATGACGCCGCCGATGCAGCTGTCGATGCGCGCGTCGGCCGTGAAGAGGAGCTGGCGGTAGCGGCGTCGGTTCTCCTCTGTGTTCTCCACGCCGATGGGCGTGAAGCGTTTGGCCATGCTGCCTGTAAAGGTCACACACGTAAGTCGCCTTCACCCATTTCACGTAACGTGGCGTTTAGCGTGGGAAACTGGAGCGTACCGGTGGACTCATCGGCGGCGAGGATGCCCTTCCCAGGGGCCACGATCCTCTCGGCAATGTCCTGCAGCTCCTTCTTCTGCTCGGGACTCAGAGCGGGAAACTGGTGAGTCATGGCGGCTGGAAGCGAGCACACAGACACGTTCATTTGACGGGTGCGTCTACTGCAGCCAACATGGCCGCCCCCCCTTGCTGGAGATCTGCACAACTGCCAGCAGGGGGCGTGCTTGTTGGATTCGGTGCTGGCCATCCTGACGCGTCACATCCTCACGACGTGCGAGTGAGCACGCTTGCCATCCCTTTAGCATCAAACCATCAAACCCCTCCCCTCCCGACGGCTTTCTTCACTCCGCTGTAAATAAGCAGTTACGCAACCTCTCTCTGCTCCACGGCAGACAGAGGTGGAGCCGTTATGTAACGGGGTGCTGACGGGCTCGCCATGCTCTCCTCGGCAACGCTCCATACAGACTCCTTTTTCCATTCACACCCCTTTTTTCCCGGCCATTAGCTTATTCTCTCACAGTGGAAAGCTAAAGCCTCGTGTCTCACTCCCACGCATGCAGAACACGCCAGGGAACACGATAGGGAACACGCCGTGACTTTTCTCTCCCTCCACCGTCGCCAAGCCCCTCCCACTACACACCACCAACACGTTTCATGCATGGATACAGAAATATTGTACTGTTTTTATTTAATTCTACCCATGGCCCGCCTCCAGGCCCGCCCACTCCACTCCCTGTACGCCCACACTACGACCAAGTAACGATGGAAAGTCGCCTGGCTTCAGCAGGCTTGTGGGCTAGTCCAGCTGCACAGTGGCCCGTGTCCACTAAACAGTCCCGTGGGAAAAGCCCTTGACAGATGAAAATCCATTTATTTTGCTGGTAGGGAATCAGGAACTCCAACCACTTGGATTTATTTTTACCGGATTTATATCCGGTATATGCGTAAATCGGATTTAATCCGTTATAAAAAGGCACTTCCTTGACTATGTTTCCAATGTTCCTGGACGCGCAGGCAACGCTGCAAACGCTGCAAATGACGTCGTATAGCGGCCTGTCACGATTCGGCGAATCGGAGCGCCACGATGCGGCCATCCGATATATGCGAGGGAAATTTCATGGAAATGCATTGGAACGGGACTGGAGATTTTGTCCGAAATAGGCGAAATCCGTTATAAAAAATCTGATATATGCAATGAATTTTTATTGGAAATGCATTACAGAAAAATCGGTTCTTTTTTATCTGTCCGTTGTGAGCAAATTTCCGATATATCCGAGTCTGATATATCCGAGGTTTACTGTATAAACAAATGTCGCTTTCCCTTCCACCCTTACACTCCTACTTCCTGGGAGGGCTCAGTTCCAAACGCGCAAAACCTCATGATCTGCAACTGTGGCATGGTTTAACATGAGAATACCACATTTTAACGACATTTATAGGTCAAAAAAGTGGAAAAGCATAGTAGGTCCCCTTTAAGACATTTTTAGAGTACACTGATGTGTACATTAACCGAGCTTAAGCAATGTTGTTATTGTAGCAGCTAACGTGGAGTACTATATTTGTGGCGGAGTATCACAACGTCTCATCTCCTCCCTAGTAACGCCACCTATAATGATGCTCTCAACTTAGACCAGACCACATCAATATGCAGACTCAGCAAGAGGCTTGTTTGTAGCGGTGTAAAGAATGAAGAAGAGCAGTATAAAGGTGACTATAGGGGTGTTATTTTCTGACTACAGGGCTCTGATGATGCTAAAAAAACGTATTTAGAAAGTCATAAACATGTTTGCAATGCTCGAATAATATATATAATATGAAAGTGGCCCGTCCAGTCTTTGCTTTTTCAGGATGTGACCCTCCATGGAAAACCAGTGCTCAGGTTCCAGACAGCGAGGCACATTCATGCAACAACAATGAGTCGTAGCACACAAAGGACGGCATCCACCAATGAAGTGACAAAGTGAGGCCGGGTTTGGGAGGCTGTCCGGCAGGCCTGTGTGTGTCCTTTGTGTTAATCCTCAGCTTAGCGTGATGAGATAACAGTCTCTGCACGCTGCACACTCTTAAGAACGTATACCCACACAAAAAAAGTGCACAGTCACCACATTGCAAATGTCAGTGGCTCCATGCAGGTCAGCGGAGGTCACACCTTGCAGAAAGGTGAGGGTGTATACAAAAAATGTAGATGCTTTCACCATACTTGCAGCCGACGCAAGTGACAGCACAATCTAGCTAATATTACTAATACTAATGAGTATGTTTTGCTAGGCTAACAACACAATGCTAAGCTAGCTCTTGCTCCCGGTGAGAAATGACTTCCAGTAAACACGTCACTTTCAGATGCCTGGAACGGCGTTAAAGAGCGGGTGAGGGCTAACACAGTGACAGGAGGGGGTTGAGGGGGGGGGGGGGGCGGTCGTTCCAGCCTGTTGCTCAGCGCCTGCACGCCATTTCTGCACTGCGGCATCAGCAGGCAACAGTCCCCTCCCCCTCCGTGACATCAGCGGTTTATTAACCAGCACGTCTCTCACGTCAATCATCGGCACGAAGCTCAAAAAGATGAATAAATGAAAGAATGCCACTTTCTATATAGTTCTATATATTTACATAAAAAGCACTGCCTCTCAGCTCCTATGGGTGAAAAAGCCTATTGGTATCAACTCTCTTTTTAGCACCCCAAGATAGTTCAACTAATTTTCATACATTTTTCTTTTTGTAATATTGCATTGTGTAATATTATGTTCCCAAAAAATGTGAATGTTTTCCCCAGCAATGACAACTTTGAGTTTTTTTCTTGCTCCTCATAATATTATGACTTACCTATGCTACAATACTATACATTATTTTTTTGCTAATCAAATTCCCATTTTTTTGCGACTTTTTTCTCATGAGAATATAACTTTTTCTCTCATTTCGACCGAGAAAAGAAGCATAGATCATCAAAATATTTGAAGATACTGCAACTATTACATGTTATCATCAGTGTACGTGTTAATGTACGATCAGAGCGTGTATATCAAATGGTGCAACATTGTTAGAGTTTTTTTTTTTAGAGGGATTCATAGTGGAAATAGGTGTATCCCAATGACAGTATTGTAAGCTAGCTGAAATTAACTTGTTTCCTTGTGTTAGAATACACAGCAAAGGGTAAGAAATATGTGTTCATGTTTCACATAAGGATTGGGAATGATGGGCACCTTCTCTACTTGGAAGCATGGTGGGCATTTTTGAGGGGGGGGGGGGGGGGCTGGTGTGGAGGAGGTGGCATTTAATGGCTCTCGTAGGGCAGCTCTAGCGCCAAAATCCTCGCTGGCTGTGCTGCATCGTGTTACCAGCTGGGCTGCGTGTCTTTGCATTGATGTATATGACAAAACAAACATAATAAAAAACATAATCATTAGTTTCAGCCCGAGCTTGCCCCTAGAAGGCAGGGGTCCCTATTAATATTTTAAAATGCAGCAATAATAATAACATTAAAATGTATATAATGTAAATATATTTAAATAAATAAATATAATATTAAATAAATGAATAATAATACAATTAAAAATGCAGTGATCATAATAAAATATGTATAGAAATATTTGTAATAATTGATATTAATTTAATAAGCATTCAGTTGGTATGTTTTGGTGTGTTAACTTGCATTTCTTTGCTGCATACATGACAATCACGTGATTACCATGAGATCTGGGGTGTACTTGCACTCTCACCATATCCTGTATTACTATTATATTAAATATATATGTTTTATTAAATATATCTCCTTTAGGTTGGGGACCTCTGCTTTAAAAGAAGTGAAAGTCATTTGAATGAATCCAAGTGGGATTTATACCGAATTAAACATATAGAGAAGGAAATCCAGGATGTAACACTGGCCCCGCCCCTTTCACGATTCTGTGTACGTGCTTCAGAACAGATACTCACCCGCACGCGCGCACTCGCCTTCACCATCGGTTATTGTCGTCACGCGCACACGCGCGTGCTTGTGCGTGTACACACACACACACACAATGCTAGTTGCTTAAAAACAACGCAACAGGGCACCATCCATGAAGGTCATCTCATTTTTGTCCTTCCCGTTTTTTCTTTCCTCCGACGGTGCCTCGACTCCTCCCACACCCCGTCGACATCTTTAAACGTCCATTTAAACCACCCACCGTGCAATATTTTGTCAAAACGAAGGAGGACACGGTAGCAGGTAGCTAATGATGCTAATGACACGCTATTGCGTTATCTATCCGTCAAATGCTAGCTAGTAGCTAATCGGGAGACGAAGGGAAGGCGTGGCCCGAGCATCACATCACATCAGCCAGAAAAAAGGGAGGTAAGTGTTGTCAAGCAAAAGTCATTTCTCACCTGTGGGACGACGTGAGAGCTTCAAGGGTAGAAGTGTGGAGGATGTCGAGCCGAGTGGAGAGACTGCTGCAGAGCAACGTGACGCTTTACTAAACCCTCGGTGGGAGAAGGGGCGGGGCTTAAGGCGCTGCGTCACGGTGAGACGATTTGTGCTAGTGCGCATGCGCGGGGTAGCATCAGTCAATCAAATGGGCGGCCGTCGCGTTTGTTTATAAGCTTTTCAAAATGTCTAAATATACCGTATTTGACCAGATGTGTTGTTTATCTGTTCATTCATACTCGACATATTTTGTCTTCACAACCACACACAAGCATTACTCCTCATTGCATCATTTTTGCAAGTATGTTAAAAGCTAAACATATTTTTCTATCCATGCTATTTCACTGAGACATTTGCCAATATGAAATAGTAGAAAAAGCAGCCAATAGTGTTGTAAATAAAACACTTTAAGGGGCCATTTAATACAAGAATATATCAACATGTCAACATTTACATTTGAAAATGATGTGATGTGCTTTTACCATTGAAGGCTGTGTCCACAAAAATGCAAATATGCAAGGACTCCAACATCTGTATGAATAAACGCTGCACATAATGTAATCTTGTGTCCCACCTTCCAAGCGTTAAGCAACAACCCGCGTCCTGTTTACTCAGTCAACCAACATGTTGAAATGTTCCACAAAGTGGAGTCACGTAAGAAATCCCAAAAGCAGTACAGCAAGATTTCAGCTTTAATGATCCATGGGTGCTACGGGAAGATACAAAAATACAACATGACATGTGACATCACACAGCATCCAAAATACTCGTAGAAATTGTATAAAGAGGACTTTTGTCTTCAATAAAGCAGCATTCTGGTAACACAACAAAAGTCAGGATCACTGGTGAGGCATTCGGGCACATCGGGACATGTTCTCTGACGATCAGGTAAGTGCATTAGAAAAAGCCCTGTGTGTATGTCTATGGTGTGTATGTCTATTGTGTGTATGTCTATCTGCTGAATGGTCCCCTGAGTCACTGGTGATACAAGATGGACAAATAAAGCAGGATGTTGAAGATGTACACTACACATAATTATTCATCCACAGAAAGGGAAGTAGTGGGTGCCTTTATAAATATTATATAAAATTACAATGTAAACCAGTCAGCAAAAAGGGGTTATTGCAAAAAATGAAGTACTGTATTGTCTTCGGCAAGAGTGACCTTTCTTTGTGTGTACAAGTTGATAATGTTGCCATTGTCATTGAAAAGACGAACAATAGCGTTATCATCTTTCTTCCTCTTGCACAAGCCGGCAAACACATGAGGTATGGAAAGGTGCTCTTTTGGGGGTGAAAAGGCAAAAAAAAAAGGTTGTGCTCAGTACAAAACGTGACAAAAATAGCTTTGTCATAAATAAAGTCGTCCCTTTTCCATAACACGTTCTGTCTTGGCTTCGACAAACATCTTACAAAGTACTTCAACCCTTCTCACCTTGAAATGTTCAGCAAAACGTGTGATGCTGAACAACAAAAATGCAACAAAAACAGCCAACAAATGTAACTTTTTGTCATGAGCGCTATGCGCCTGCTGTGCTTACTGGGCAGCCACATCCCGAGGTTATGGGGGCCGACTGGGGCGAACATGCAGCAAATGTTTCAAATACTAAAAACGCATGCAACGGGATAATGCTGCAAAATAAAAATGATGCAATCTGCTGGTGGCCGGGCTACCAGGAAGATGGCCACACTACCAGGAAGTTGACCAGGCTATCAAATAGTGGGCCAGGCAACCCGGATATTGGTCAGGCCCCATCAGAAAGTTGGCCGGGCAACCAGGAAGTTGGCCAGGCTACCAAGGGAGTCCGACCTGAGGGACATCCATCTTTGAATACATCAGCTGGAGGCCAAGATATAAGTTGTGGAATGAAAAGGTACATTTTTCTTAGATATTATTATTTGTAATAAACTATAGTCATTTTCAAATGGTATTAATGTTTGTAGCTTTTGGACGTTGCCGTGCATTTGCCGGTGTCGGTACCGTACAAGATATCATGTGCATCTCTTAGTTCTAAAAAACGCTTGAATGTGGGATGTTAGCAATGCTAACATGTAGCCAGCAAGCATCGTGACGCAACCAGGAAGTCTCCATCAGGCGAGACGGACCCATTTAACAAGGGTGGTGAGGACAGGTCCTCCAGAAGGGGTTTGGACCCTGAAGTGGGACAGAAGCCACAGACGCGGTACGGTTCAGTTCAGTTCACCTCGGTACGGTTTGGAAGTCATCTTGATGCGTCTTGTGTGTTGAGGCCTGAAGTAGCGACACTGAGAGGCGCCAACAAAGAAGAGGAAGGCCACATGGAACGACAATGGAGGCCATCTTTGTTGTTGACATGTGGCTTTAGCCCGGCCCTACCATCGTAGTTAGAGTAGCAATGGTAGCAGCGGTGGCGTTGCGGCCCGTATTCAATAAAAGAGTACCGTACCAAAGTGAGCTGATGGGTCCTGCTTCCGTCACACAAACACCTCCCTGCGTGGACCTTGTTGCCGAGCACACTGCAACGGTAACGCCGCTTGTATCTGCGTGTCCCGGTCCGGATGCGTGTCGGGCGTGCACGGCGGGCTGAGCAGCGAGTCGTAGTCGAAGCCTTTGAGCGGCTGCAGCGACAGAGTCAGGCCTCTGCGGGCTTTGGCCGCACGATCCGGTCGCTCCCTCAGCTCCAGGATCACCTGCACGGACGGAGATGGAGCTTTTACGCGGGAAAATGATTGGCCAAAACACGTGCTCACGCTCAGTTACCTCCACGGGGTGGCGCTGCAAGAGGCTTTGGTCAAAACTCAGCCCGCGGAAGAAGGTTTGGCGTTGGAAGCGATCCAGGGTCCGAAGTCGGCGGGCGGGCGTTTTGCACAGCAGCTAGAAGCAGAAAGACGTGCTATCAATGTGAGGCGCTATGACAACATGTTGTTTGTAAAGCACCTCGGTGATGAGCACGGCCAGGGGCGGGGTCAGGCTGAGGGGCATCTCGTAGGGGAAGGACCTCACCCTCCTCAGCATGCCACAGTGGTCTGGTTCTGGAGGCACGGGGAACTGAGGAGAGCATGAGTTCATCATCCAGACGTGAACATTAGCTTCCCGCGAGTAGAAATATTTGGGAAATTAAAAAAAACATCAAAAAATCACTTTTATGACAACTGTTGATGGGAAATCGAACTGTCAGCCGTGCGTTACTGTATTTGCACGGTAACTGAGGGTTGCTACGGTGTGCTGTGATGCAGCGCTACATTATCACTCTTGGTTGTCGTGAGCCTGGACCTGCTGTGTCATATGCAACAGGGCGTCACCTTGCCGGTAGCCAATGAGAAGAGGAGGATTCCCAGGGACCACCAATCAGCCGCGTGGTTGTAAGGGCCGCCACTCAGCACCTCGGGGGCTGCAGAGCGGACACAGCAGTCTCAAGGCCACGTAATCATCTTACATTGGCATCAAGTCAAACACTCATACCCTCACCCATGTATTGGATGGTGCCGCAAATGGTAAAAGCTCGTCCGCCTCGCTCTAGACGACGGGACAGACCGAAGTCAGCCAAGCGGAGGTGACCTGGAACGCACCAGGATACTATTATTATTATTATTATTATTATTATTACCGATACACGTAATCAGATTACATTCTCCTACAAATCTGCATTATTTATGTGTTCTCTTCTCCATCACCACCATTTGCACTCGCGAGTGCTGACTGGAATGATGTGCACTGTTGCCAGGAGGTCTTCTGGAAGGTTCTGGACCTTCTCAAAGCAGCGCTATGCTGCCCTCTGCTGGGAAAAATGAGTTGACTCACCATCATCTGTCAGCAGGATATTCTCCATCTGGAAGAAGGACCACAACGTCAGACTTGCTCACATGACAAATGGCCTTGAAGGGCACCTATGATGCTTTTTCAGCCTTTCTGACCCAAAACTGTAGTACCAATGTAGTATTCTGGTGTTAAACCATTCTGACCTAGTATATATGTAATTAATATGTAGTATTCTGGTGTTAAACCATTCTGACCTATAACTGTAGTATGAATGTAGTATTCTGGTGTTAAACCATTCTGACCTAGTATATATGCAATTAGTATGCAGTATTCTGGTGTTAAACCATTCTGACCTACAACTGTAGTACCAATGTAGTATTCTGGTGTTAAACCATTCTGACCTACAACTGTAGTACCAATGTAGTATTCTGGTGTTAAACCATTCTGACCTACAACTGTAGTACCAATGTAGTATTCTGGTGTTAAACCATTCTGACCTATAACTGTAGTACCAATGTAGTATTCTGGTGTTAAACCATTCTGACCTATAACTGTAGTACCAATGTAGTATTCTGGTGTTAAACCATTCTGACCTAGAACTGTAGTACCAATGTAGTATTCTGGTGTTAAACCATTCTGACCTAGAACTGTAGTACCAATGTAGTATTCTGGTGTTAAACCATTCTGACCTATACTTGTAGTACCAATGTAGTATTCTGGTGTTAAACCATTCTGACCTATATATGTAGTTAGTATGTAGTATTCTGGTGTTAAACCATCCACACCTTTAAAATGATGCTGATTGTAGTATTTATAATTTAATACTTGTGCTCAGGGTATTTACATGATAGTTATTTTTTGTGTATATAGTAATTTCCCCACCATGTAATAGAGTATTTACAAATGAATACCAATGGTATATAAACAATGCTGCACGAAGGAGTACACGAATCACGAGAATGTTGTCTTCCTACCTTCACATCTCTGTGGATGATTCCAAAGTCGTGAAGAAACCCTGAAAAAACAAAAAACAAACAAACATAAGTCGGATCCACCGTGTCTCGGCCGCTGTGGGACCTCCCCTTTGCATGTCATACAGCGGACCCCCAGCGGAGGCACCGGCGAGTGCGTTCCTCACCTAGCGCACAGCCCAGCTCGGCTGCAAACACTCGCACCGTGTCCTCTGCAAAGTGTCCGATCATCTGCCAGTAGGTGTACAGGTCCCCGGTGCCGCAGTAGTCGCACACTAAAGACGAAGACCAGAGGAAAAGGATGCTACTCAGCTGTGGGGACGCATCGTTCATGTCACGTGATTGCCTCAGTTCAGCACAACGGTGGAGGGAAAGAGACGGGGGAGCGCTCGCTTTGTGACGTCCCACAGGGGCCAGTGTGCGGTGTTTCCATTGAGAGGAGGGGTGGGTGTGGGGGGGGGGGGGGCAAAACAAAGTAGGTCACACTTTGTGAGTCACCGGATGATTCGGGGTGAGGAAGAGGAGGAGTGTTGAAGCAGTGAAAAAAGGAACGTTTCGAGGTTTGGAAGCGGGAGCATGTACAGTCGTCCCTCGCCACTTCACGCATTTTGAAAAATATACTATCGTCAATTCTGTGTTATAAATTGATACTTTTACTTCAACTTTGACCCCTGCTGCTTATACAGCGGTGTGCTTGATTTATGGCAAAATTCTAAACTCATGGCATCGTCTCTACTTCAGAACTCTACTAATTACTAATTGTGTTGCAAATCCGTGAGGAAACTTTCTTTGGCAGGAGCCAATCACTCATCACACAGCAACTTAACACTCAAAAAGCATACCACAGGGGCGCTGGCTCCTGTCAAAGAGCTGCCTGGTCCTCACAGACTTGGGCGTGCTACGATATGTCATTTTTTGGATGTGGGTACGTACGCCGTATTCAACAGTGCAGCTTGGATGTGAACAAACCTGCTTTTTTTTACTCGAAACTTAGTGGGCGTGGCTTATACACCCAGATTTAGTGTCATCGATTCATTCAAAATGACCTATTATTCGTCCAATGAATGAATACCTAAGTAATTCTAACGTATATTTGCCTAAATTAATCATTTTCAAGCATAAAAATGGTTTAATCAGGGGTGTCCAAAGTGCGGCACACGTTTTTTTTTAGGCAGCAAGTTCTAAAAATATCATTGAACAAGAAATCTATACAGACAAGTGTATGAGTCTCTATGATCTATTCTTTTATCTCATCATGTAATAGGAGTATAAAGGTGACTATAGGTGTGTCCAGAGGTCTCTAATAATGTTAAAAACCGTATTTAGAAGGTCATAAATGGGTTTTCTATGCTCTAACTACCAAAATAGGACTCTGACTACGTTATTCGCCGCCATCAACGAGGGATTACTGTATAGCAGGGGGTGGGGCAGCGGGTGGGGTGGGGGTGTCCATCTGACTCACTAATGTAGAGGTGGCGTTGTGTCTGCCAACAGTCCTGGAGGTCATGGACAAATGGGTGATGAACCTGACGCTGCGGGCAAATTCAATTCATTCCATTAAAAAAAAAAAAAAAAAAAAGTCCAATCAACACCTCTGTTGGATTAACCGCTGAGCCGCCTATAGTCGCCGGGTGCATGGTGGATAAATACAATTAACCACCAGGGGCAGATCAAAAAAAGCTGGCATTAAACACCTGTGGCTGTAGGCAACCTCCTGATGTAGCTTCTATTGACAAGATGGCAGCTGCTGCATTTGAAGTGTTACCAGTGGTCAGCATCCAGCAGCTTTAATTAATGCACTCTAATTAACTCTTTCAATCCCAGCCATTTTTTCAAAACCCAACCCCATTTTCGATTTTTTCATGTCACACAGATTATGCTGTTCTACGGCTAATAAACATGGAACTTACCAAAAGAACCAGCAAAGAAAGTTTGTTTCTACATTCTTCCTTCTTTGGTAATGAATAGATCATAGGTAGGTTTCAGGAAAATGTCAGTTCCCAACTAAAAGTGGGAAAAGCATATTTTTGTGAAAAGATACAACACCATGAATTATTGACAATATTCACATTTGAACTACATTTCCCTATATTGCCTTCTGTCACCTAGTGGCTGTTTTATTGCTTCAAAATGCTCTAAAAGGTGTGCTGTTGCGTCATTTCCTCTTTTAGCCTCTGGTGCAAAAATAAGACTATAAGAAAAAAAATGACAAAATGCAAAATCTTTGGTATTGAAGGAGTTAATGACCAACTAAGAGAGCTGCAGTTTTCCTTTCTTATGCACTCCCAATCATGACTCATGTTAAATGCCGTAGAGCGGTCACATTTAGAGAACATGGTGTACATCTGAATAGAGTACGCAGGTGTAGCTCATGCTAATGCCAATGCTAGTGGAGGTCAACACACCTGAACTATGACCTCTTCTTTGGACTGCTCCAAGACGCCCAGCCTGAGGATCTCAGATTTGGGTATCACCTGTGAAGTGAAGACAAGGTTCAAGAGGACCTGTTGTGTTTTTTCCATGTTCTGACCCATAAATGTAGTTAGAATGTTCTATTCTCGTTTTAAATCATGACAACGTTTCAGATCATGAGGTTGGCGCATTCGGATGGGAGCCATGAAAATCTTTTGGGATGGCTCTGAATGCTTAGTTTCAGAGAGTTTTTTTCTACAGTGAGCCGGATCTCCTTATATGGGCATGCCCAGGTACAAGCTGTAGGAACTTGCCCAAGGGTGGAATCTATTTAAAGTTTATTCTTGTAAATGACAATGAAAATGAGAACAGTGGTGTGAGACCCACCTTGACAGCATACATCTTGTGTTTGGTTTTGTCCTTCACCTTCAGGATGGGCCCAAAAGAACCTTTGGCGATGTAACCCAACACCTGGCAGAGCGAGGAAGTGGGAGGAAGCGTGAGGAGCAGGAACACCAGCCCAGAAGGTGAGGAGCGAGGTACCCGCATACCTGAAAGTGTTCCTGTCCAGGCACGGCCCTGTGGGGGAACTCGGGCAGGAACATGGCGATGAAGCCCGGCAGGCTCCACTCGGCCCGCAGTTTGTCCGGGCCGACCCCGGCCAACCTCAGCACGTGCTCTGGGATGTCGGGCACCTTGGCTTGAAGCATTCGCCGCCGACCCAGGCGCAGGGCCGGCGGGGCCAGGCGGCAGATGGTGGCGGGGAGGGACAGGCCCACGCTGGACAGGAAGCCACGCCATCCCGATGCCAAGTTCTCATCCTCCCGCGACTCAACGGGCCTCTGGTGGAGATTCATTTTTAGTCATTTCATTAAGTGTGAGAGCGTCATCAAACCTCGTTTGGAATGAGGTATCACTCTGTTTAATACTGTTATTGTTAGCGGCTCACAGTATAGAGCACACTACTGTACCCAATAAGGGTCACTTCATATAAACAATATTATGTATTAATATTAATATTATATTATATTACATGCCTGGAGGCCACACGGCAGATGGGCTGCAACAACATGTGTGTAACAGACCGTGGAGGATGACGTCATTACCCCTACAGCCACATAGCAAAAAACTACGGCTAGTGAAGGCACTTCCTTATGGAAGAGGGGCAGATTCTGATTGGCTGATCGACGCCAGTACCGGAAACGTACCGTCAAAGTAGCAGGGAGTACTTTGCTACAAAGATGGAGCAATTTACCGGCTGCTTATGTTGATTAAAAACGTGATACAAACCCGTGAAGACCCTTCCCGAGTGTCCCTTCGGTAATTTACCTTCTTGCTGCCGTCGGCCCCCATCTCCGTGAAAGGACAGGCGCCTCATCCGGACACCGCGTCGCGCTCTTCCAGAACCTTCTCCGGGCGACGTAAAGTTACGTAAGGATCGCCGAGGTCCAAACGTCACTTCATGGCGATAATCCACTCCCGACAACGCGATCGGCTACAATATAGGATGGATGAGGCGACATAAAAACAGGTTAATCCCGGGCGAGCGTGACGTCACTAAACATCCGCCCACATAGTCGCCAACCAATGGGAGTGCGGATGTTGGGGGGTCCTGTCTAGGCCCCGCCTTCCGCTGTTCCAAATTAGAGCAGCGGATGTGAACGCTTCACAGCTCAGGTGTCGATTTCGATTAACTCCGCAACGATTTCTAATCCTACAGGGACCAGAAAGATGTAAATAATGCATTATTTCGGAAAGGAAGCCATGGCTGTGTTACGTCACGCTACGAAGGATTTCTCTGCGTCTAAAAATAGACCAATACATGAATAATTCCTGCTGCCTCGGTGGGAAGTGGACAGAAAAAGGCCGAAGACGCTAAACAAATGGCCGGTGGGGCATTTGTTTTATTGGTCCGCTGCACGTTCTAAAAATAGAATTTAACCAGTTATTTTATAGGTCAGTTTGGTTTGCATTACCGGAAGTAAATCGGACCCGTGTCCAGTGAGGATTGCACGACGTCATTTGCCACAAATTCTATTAATTCTGTTCTTTTATGGACAGAATTTGGAGGTGCAACCGAGGCGTTGAGGGGTTTCGGTTTGATGGCTGAAATGAACAAGTTTACCAACACACTACCTTCAATACCTTCAATAAAATCTAAATAAATGATATTTGTCAATGGTAGAAGAGACAGTGAAAGTCAAATATAAATATATGCTGTATTATGTATAATGCTGACTGTGTGGATTCATATATTTATGACATTTTACTTTAAAATACTATACAGCGAATGCTGTGTTTGGAACTAAATGTTAGCTAACGTTGGAGTAAAGCAATGCTAATTACAGGCGCGATGGTTTTATGTACCTCTGCGGTCCGCAGGGAGGGCGGCTTCCTCGGCCCCAGTTTGAAAGAAGTTTCCATCGCTCCGGTCATTTTCATAACGTCAAATTCCACCGGGAGGGATTTTTCCTTCCTCTTGAGACAAACTTTAAGCTTAAGACCACATCACATCCCCGCGGAGTGCCTTTTCCTAGCCCAGGCTTGCATGGATGGTGGAGTTTGGAGCTAACTCCCACAAACCGGGCAGCGCTTGTGGGGAGAACAACCCCCTCCAAAAAACTTTTTGGCTAAAGCGTGGCAGAAAAACAGCGACAATGTTTTCAAAGTGACACAAACTTGTATCCAAGCGATTGTTTGTCATGGACGCCGTACATCCTCGCTCAAAGAAGAGACGTCCATGTCGACAGCAAGTTGAGATTTTAGTTCCTCCACCTCGGGACAAGCAGCGAATGTGAAGAGTTGACATCTGTTTGCTAGTACAGTGACGCTATCTTCACCTGAACACGCTCGTTTTGGTTTAAATGCTGTGCCGCCGGAGGGCGGCAGTGAGGCGGTGAACGATCCAGACAAACCGTCACCAATAGTACTGATATCAATAATAAAATCAATCTACATTTCATTAAAAAAATAGCATTTGAGCATTTTTACCACTTACCAAAGCTACGTGCCTTTTACAAATAAAATGTAATTAATTGATTGCATGCTTTAATACTCATTTTACGTTTCCAAAATAGCTTCAAATATAACAAACATTTAACACGACCCTAAAGTCAAAATGCTATTAAAAAATGACAAAATGTACAATACTATGAATTAACGGAACATATGCCAAAAGAATACAAGCAATAAATAGAAAATAATAACTCCAATCTAAAGTCACAGTTCCTTCAAATTGTAAAGTGTTTGTTTTTTTTAGTTTTTTTTTTTTTTTTTTTTTAAATTGTGCTTCAGTGTTTGAGGAGACAACGTGTGCAAATGTCTGATCTTTATTGCACAACATTCCCATAAAATTGGGAAAAACATCATTCCCAGGAGACATGTTCTTGAAAAGAGCTTGTGTATAAATACATGGAAAATAAAGCGTAGTGGATACAAGTCAAATACACAGACTGAGGGCGACTGAATGACGTATCCGTCTACAAAAGGAGGGATGAGCTCGCCGGGACAAAAAGGAGGCTTTTGAAAATGAAAAAGATGCGGTAGAAAGGGGGTGTTGGGGCACATAGACAATAATATTCCAATTTGAGTGCGAGCAGCTGCCTTGACGAGGTTTTCCATTAAGACTTGGCTGCTGTGGTCTGCAGCTCGCTAGAGGAATTGATAACACTTTCTGATCAGGCAGCTCCAGATGAGACATGCTGCACCATCTAATATCATCCACCATGGAGGCAAGAATCAATCAGCTGGGCTGCGCACACATTCTTGGCACCAAGTACTTGTCAAACATCTTGAGCATCTTCAGCTTGATGAACAGGAATTAAAAGTGTCACTTTGGCACCGCTGCAGCAAAATATATGCAGATGATTTATCTGCTCTCCACAGTGGACTCTTCCCAGGCAAGAAAAAAAAGTAAATGTTAAATGAACAGTAGCCCTCCCTTGAAAACAGCATGCGTTGAGACAACTTACTCTTTTGTTTAAAAAAAAAAAAAAAAAAAAAACTTTTTGAGTGAGTTGATTTCAGGTCGTGTTCCACTACAAATTTCTGGGAAAAAAAATGTCCAACATGTACGTTGAGTAAGAAAAATGTTCAAATTCTAAATGAGCTTCTCTTTAAAACACTCTGACTGGGTTTGAGATTGTACAAAATACACACTCACACTCCAATCATCCAGAAAATACATCATTAAGTCCATGGAGTCTTTGGCTTGGTGTCCCGACACATTCAAACTGTGCTCACTGGCACCCTCCTGTGGCGCAACGTGAGCACTGCACCGGTTAGCAGCAGCATGGGAGGTCCTTGAAAACGCGGTGGGGGTTCACAGTAGGATCTGGGCCACGTAGGGAGAGTGCGTGCTGGCGACGGCGGCCAGCAGGGGGAGGTCGCTGGATTCGATCCTGACGGCCAGAGAGCAGAATATTAGGAACAGAGCCAAACGACACAGACCGTTGTGCGAGCCCTCACCCTAAGATCATGCCCAGTTCTTTGACGTGGACTCTCTTCTGGCCCTTCAAGTACTCGGCCAGCATCCTGCTCTTGAAGTAGATCTCCTGCAGGCGGTCCTCCAGGTGCATGATGCACTGGAGATGGCAAAAGTCAGAAGACAAGTTAGTTAAGGATGCGGTGGAAAGCCGGTTCATCTGTTCCAGGGTCAAACTGTGGCCATCGGTAATCGAGGTCAACTGTCATGCCACCGTAAAATACAGGAAAACACATCCGACCGGTTGCGTTTCTGAGGTTGGTCTCCAAAAAAGCAGAACACTCCTGTCATATAGAGGATCTTTGACTAGCGTGTTTGGAATAAGTCCTTAAAAACTGCATCCAGCTCCTGTCATAGAGAGGATCTTTGAGCAGTGTCGAGCTATTTGATTTGGCGGTGAAGGTCTGAAAGTCTGGCACCGCCAAGCGATACGGGTTTTGAGCGGATGGGTGGGGTGGAGGTGGAGGCGGACGTACAAAGTTGGGCGACATGTTGAGTTTGAAGAGCTGCTGAGTGGACTGCAGTAAGCCGGACACCAGACTGGACACCAGCACCTCCTTCCCCAGCTTCCCGGCTTCCGTGGATCGTCTCTGGCTGCTGGCCACCTGCACCGTCCACTTGTCCGTGTCGGCCACGATGCACACGGCCTCGGCGATGGGCTCGTCCAACACGGGATGCTGCGGGAGAGGAGAGAGTGTCAGGAAGCTGTATGACGCAAGCGACGGCGGCGCATCCTCACCTGGACGGCGTGGCCGAGTTCCGCCGTGAGGCTCTGCCGGAGCTTGTCGTCGCTCGGCATGCCGTGGAGTACGAAGTCCGGCACGTAGGTGGGGCAGTAGCCCCCGAAGAGAGAGCGACCGAAGTTGGCCACGGTCGGCTTGGAGTAGTTCTCCACCAGCTTGGAACTGCCGGGGACAAAAAAAGAATGTTACCTTATGGAAAAATGTCATGTGACCACGCATAAAAAATAATTATTTCAACAAGTATGTTCAAATAAATATTCATATACTCATCATTATTATTATTATTATATAAGAGTGTTTAGGAATCATTATTTCAACAAAGGAAAAAAACACACACACACACACACATATATACACATATACATACACATATACATATTATATATGTACATATATACAGTGAAGAAAATAAGTATTTGAACACCCTGCTATTTTGCTATTTCTCCCACTTAGAAATCATGGAGGGGTCTGAAATTTTCATCGTAGGTGCATGTCCACTGTGAGAGAGATAAACTAAAAAGAAAAATCCAGAAATCACAATGCATGATTTTTTAACAATTTATTTGTGTGATACAGCTGCAAATAAGTATTTGAACACCTGAGAAAATGAATGTTAATATTTGGTACAGTAGCCTTTGTTTGCTATTACAGAGGTCAAACGTTTCCTGTAGTTTTTCACCAGGTTTGCACACACTGCAGGAGGGATCTTGGCCCACTCCTCCACACAGATCTTCTCTAGATCAGTCAGGTTTCTGGGCTGTCGCTGAGAAACACGGAGTTTGAGCTCCCTCCAAAGATTTTCGATTGGGTTCAGGTCTGGAGACTGGCTGGGCCATGCTAGAACCTTGATATGCTTCTTACGGAGCCACTCCTTGGTTTTCCTGGCTGTGTGCTTCGGGTCGTTGTCGTGTTGGAAGACCCAGCCACGACCCATCTTCAATGCTCTGACAGAGGGAAGGAGGTTGTTCCCCAAAATCTCACAATACACGGCCCCAGTCATCCTCTCTTTAATGCAGTGCACTCGTCCTGTCCCATGTGCAGAAAAACACCCCCAAAGCATGATGCTACCACCCCCATGCTTCACAGTAGGGATGGTGTTCTTCGGATTGTACTCTTCATTCTTCTTCCTCCAAACACGCTTATTGGAATTATGACCAAAAAGTTCTATTTTGGTCTCATCTGACCATAAAACTTTCTCCCATGACTCCTCTGTATCATCCAAATGGTCATATGCAAACTTAAGACGGGCCTTGACATGTGCTGGTTTAAGCAGGGGAACCTTTCGTGCCATGCATGATTTCACATCATGACGTCTTAGTGTATTACCTACAGTAACCTTGGAAACGGTGGTCCCAGCTCTTTTCAGGTCATTGACCAAGTCCTGTCGTGTAGTTCTGGGCTGATTCCTCACCTTTCTTAGAATCATTGAGACCCCACGAGGTGATATCTTGCATGGGGCTCCACTCCGATTGAGATTGACCGTCATGTTTAGCTTCTTCCATTTTCTAATGATAGCTCCAACAGTGGACCTTTTTTCACCAAGCTGCTTGGTAATTGCTCCGTAGCCCTTTCCAGCCTTGTGGAGGTGTACAATTTTGTCTCTGGTGTCTTTGGACAGCTCTTTGGTCTTCGCCATGTTACAAGTTAAAGTCTTACTGATTGTATGGGGTGGACAGGTGTCTTTATGCAGCTAACGACCTCAAACAGGTGCATCTGATTCAGGATGATACATGGAGTGCAGGTGGACTTCTAATGGGCAGACTAACAGGTCTTTCAGGGTCAGAATTCTAGATGATACACAGGTGTTCAAATACTTATTTGCAGCTGTATCACACAAATAAATTGTTAAAAAATCATGCATTGTGATTTCTGGATTTTTCTTTTTAGTTTATCTCTCTCACAGTGGACATGCACCTACGATGAAAATTTCAGACCCCTCCATGATTTCTAAGTGGGAGAAATAGCAAAATAGCAGGGTGTTCAAATACTTATTTTCTTCACTGTATATACACACACACACACACACACACACACATAATATATGTACATATATACACACACACATATATATATATATATATATATACACATATTATATATGTACATATACATACATACTATATATGTACATATAATACACATACATATATACATACTATATATGTACATACATACGTATATATATATATATATACACATATTATATATGTACATATATATACACACACATACAGATACACATATTATATATGTACATATACATACATACATACATATTATATATGTATGTACATATACACACACACACATTATATATGTACATACACACACACACACACACACACACACACACACACACACACACACACATTATATATGTACATATACATACACAAACATATATACATATATATGTACATATACACACACACATATATGTATACACACACACATATATGTATACATACACACATATATACACACACATACGTATATATACACACACACACACACACACACACACACACATATATATTATATATATATACACATATACATATACATATATACACTCATCATCATCGCCATCACCATCAACCAAAGACCTCCAAGACGTGTTCTCACCCCGGGAACGGCACCAGGACCTCCTCTTGCCAGTCCTCCGTCTCCTCGCTCTCGCTGTCCCCCAGAGCGCTGTCCGAGCTCTCGTTGCGTGGTATCTCCCAGTCGCCGAGCGGCACGTCCTTGCGCTTTTGGTCCTCTTTGCCGTCCCCCTCCCGCAGGTGGGCGGGGACAGACAGAACGAGGCCCTGGTCCCGCTCAGCGGGACAGCCCCGACAGTCGCACGAGTCCGTGGAGGCGCACCTGCACCTCCTTTGGGCATCCGAGGCGTCGCATACTTTCCGGTTGGCCCCCGCCTCGCTGCCCATTCCGCGAGTCCCACCCTGAATGCGGCACCCCCCCGAGGGGTCCAGCAAGTCTATGTGCATATGTGCGGGCTGGGCCACGTGGTCTATTGTTCTGGTCTCCACCGGGTTCTCCGGGCTGAAGTACTCGTCAAAGTGACTAAAGTCCGTACAGTTCGTGTTCCACTGGGGCATCTTGCTGGACACCCGCTGAAGGACTGGAACCGCCTTGGTCTGGCTACTTTGGTCCTCTGCCGTGCCACAACGGGGTGGACTTTGCTGTCCCGGCTGACGCAGCGGCAACTTCCTGTGCTTCTTCATGTGCTCCTCCACCTTCCTCCTGCGGCTCTCCGTGTCCGACTCTGGACTCATGGAGTCCCCGATGAGGAAGGTGACTTTTGTTGCTGGCTCGTCCTCCTCGGTTAGGATGAGGGACATGGGTCCAGACATGGTGGTCCCGTTCTTATCTGGAGGCTTCTTCTCCAGAGGGAACACCTTGGCCGCCTGGTTCTTGATCCGAGCATCTCCAGCGGGGTTCTCCGTGGAGACGAGATGTCTGGACGGGACACAGAGTTTCAGGCAGTCCTCGTTCTCCGCATCCGGTCCGCAGACTTGCTCTCTCGGGGAACAGGAGCTGACCCGTAAGACCGTCTCCAGTCTGGGCTCTGTGGTCAGCGGGCTGCTGGATTCTCTGTGAGGTCCCTCGGGTTTGTCTGCGGTCCTGGAACCAGGATCTGGGCAGCGTCGCATCTGGAGAACCGAGCTCCTGGACACCTGGCTCTCACCGCTGTCATCTCCCTCCTCGTCCTCCTCTCTGGGGGCGTCCTCGGTGGGGCGCTCCGTGTCGCCGTCCGTGTCGGCGGCGCTCTGCAAGCTGTGGTCCGAAGGGTAGCTGCCTGGGTTCTCCTCCTCTTGCCGCGCACCCTGAGCCAGGTAGTCCCCACTGGGTTTGTGAACGGTCACAAGGACGTAGTCCGACTCCTCCACCTCGCCTTTCCTCAGGGAGGTGGTGATGAGGGAGCCGGGCATGACGATGGCCTCGTCCTCGGCGCTGTCCAGCATGTGCGTCTCCAGCAGCTCCGAGCAGCGGATGAAGTAGGTGAGGACGTAGAGGAGTCTCTGGACCAGATCCTGTCTGCGGCCCACCACCACCGTCCTCGACAGGCGCACTGGCGAGCCGATGGCGCCGTAGAGGTCGCCTACGAGTGGAGAGACCAAACATCAGCGTCTTGATACTGATGTCCAAAAGAATTAGTCCCACCCCCACAAAAAGGTAAACATTCCCGGTATTCCGGTCAAGTCCTGTAAATAAATAAATAAATAAATAAAACAAATAAAATAAAATAAAAACAAATAACATACAAAAAAATAAAACAAATAAAATAAAAATAAATAAAACAAAATAAAAATAAATAAAACAAATAAAATAAAAATAAACAGCATCATTTCAATGCAAACAAATGCACAGGCGTCAATGAACAGCACTTCCTACTTTTGAACACTAGGTGTCCTCATTTCCCCACCTGGTGAAGGTGCACAACTTCCAAACTGTCATTTGTGTGGCAAATTTCAAACATAGCATATTATACCGGGGGTGTCCAAAGTAGGGCCCGAGGGCCATTTGCGGCCTGTGGCAGTTTTGTATTGGGACCTGGCACATTCTAAAAACAATTTCATAAGAAAACAAACAATAAAACAGCAAAAACATCTGCGGTAACCTTGGCCTCACATCGAATCCGTCACGGCCGTGTGGCAAGAATCCGTTTGAGGTCCAAATTGTTTTTCAGACGGCGCCGGGGGTCTCCGTCAGTGTGAGCGGCACTTTAAGCCGGACTGGATCAGGACCGCAACGGATTCAGAGTGAGCCCGGGTCATTTTACAAGAAATATTCAACTTACATTCTTGTAAAGTACATTTAAGGAAAAAAGCTTAAATGTAACAAGGCATTGAGTCTGAATTTGACTATAATGTTGGAATAAATAAATAAATAAAACAATAATTAAAAAATAAATAAATAAATAAAGTTGTCATTTTTGGAACATTAGCTAGAGGGCTATGACACTCCCCTCTAAATATGATGGGAATAAAGTCATAATTATAAAAAGAGTATTACTCTCATCCGGTTAGAGATACCATGCTAATGTACCTATTATTATGACCATTGAGTGTTCCTGTGCATATATACGAGTGGAGTATTTGTGTCGGTGGCCCTCACCAAGCTGCGCCCACAGGGGGTTGTAGGGGTGCGTCTTGGCCAGCATGTCCACGCTCTGTGACGAGTGCTTCTCCAGGAAGATCTTGATGGGGGGCTGGCCATTGGGCATGACGGTGGGCACCCAGGCCAGGTGATTGGTCAGGATGGCGGTCAGCAATGCCGGGAGGAACCTGGAACGACGGGGAGGAAGGAGGATCAGCGAGAGTGGGGGGGGGGTTGCAGTGCGGGGCGCCCGCCGGGCTTTTATCAGGAGTTGAAAAGGTCAGATGCGCCAAGAGTAACAAGCGGGCGCACACGCACACACATTCTTGCGGCATGATTCGCTTCTCATTTCTAAATCCTAGTTCCCTTCCCGTCTCATGACCCCACCCCTCATGGTGGTCAGGTCCCAGTCTGGCGGCCATAGTGGCCCAACAACAAACAGGAAGTATTATCTGTATGTAAGACTAAAAGGGCCCATAGGACACTAAACACATCACAGGTGCCGATGCTGTCACTTAGACAAAGTGTTAGTGTGTGTGTAGCTTTAATGCTAACAAGCATAACGAGCCGTTTGCTGCCGACAGAGCGCATTTCCAAGCAGCGCTACATGCTTTTTGCACGTTGACGTTTACACTGTAACGCATGTCCATGAAGAAGGAGGTGTGACCTTCACGGTGTTGTCCTTCAAAAGGAAAAGCCAGCACCCGAACGCCTCTTCTGTCATATTTTGACCATCTAATAGCCCCGTTAGCATAATAGGGGGTCTTTACATTGAGACGTTTATGATGTCATGTCTGAACGACCAAACCGACAATTCTTAGGCTACCATCTTTCAAAAGTCGTGCCTTGGAGGAGGTAAACACACTGCAGCATGGCCTACGCTTGCGGTTCCATGCACTGCGCTGAATACGGGTGCTTGTGTTCAATACCAGGCCTTGCCACCAATTCATTCATGCATACAATCGGCAGCCATCTTTGTGACTGGCAGGGATGAGCGCGCTGGCAGCTCATTCAGCCTGAGACGGCGGCGTGTCTTGGCCACAACTTGTGCGGAGGCGAGAAAGGAGGGGGTGGGGGGGTGGGGGTGTTAGACTGAGATCCAACCAGTCTAACCTGCAGGACAAACACTCAACTGGTTCTTGGAGGCCTGCTCCATCAGCAGAGAGAACTCCCGCATGAAGAGACTGCACAGGTGGTTCTTCTCCGACGCTCCCGACATCATGGTCAGCCAGACGGGCTCGGCCACCCGGGGCATGCTGTAGAGGTCGCAGATGGTCATCCTGTACAAGGGGGAGGGGGGCGGGGTGGACAGAGAACAGACACGTTATTGTCCCAAAGAGTAAACAAGACGTTTTAGTTCACAGAGCCTCGCTGTGGAGACCCGCGCATAAACACGCCCACGGTGGCGTGCAACGTGCGAGGAGGGCCGAGGAGGCCTGGAGTTTCCACGGAGGGGAGGGGGAGGGGCGGGCTGAAACATGGCAGGCAGCGTTGGGAGTGACAATAACAGCGTTGCTGACTTTGATAACGGCTCTTATCTGCTCGCTCGTTGAGGCGTAACCTTCGCCAACGAGCCAGGAATTCATTAATTTCTTTGGTAGCATCAGCTGAAGGCTTTTGGCTACCTGGGTTATCTCCCAGAATCACAGTGTGACCTAGCCAAGTGTTGCTCCGGAATAGCGAGCCCAAAGCTCCCATTCATTGTGTTGACTTTATGTGCTGGGAATATCGAGGGAAAATAACCATGGCTCCTAAAAAAAAAAGTGAAGACAATTTGAAGTAGAAAGTAAAAAGTAAAACCTTTCCAAACTTCAAATGATCACCGCCAAATCATTTCAGCGAACGGACATTTCATCGGGTTGGCCAAGGTGAGACCATTACTCAGGTAGGGGTGCCTGAAATGTGGAGATGGCCACCGCTAACGGATTTGACACGCCACTAGACTGGTAGTCACATGCTCGCTGGCAGCGCACCCACCTGAGCGGCAACCCGACCCCACTGGAGACCCCGCCGGGGGGGAACAAACCAAATACCTGCAAAATCTCACCTTCGGTCTAAATTTAAGCACGCCGGCCTCTTTGCCTTTGACTTCATGGAACATTACAAAAGCAAGATGGCGCCTCACGCCCCGCCTTCCCTCGCACGCACACGCCGCTCTGACGGGGGGGGGGGGGGGGGGGGGGGGGGGTTGCTGGGATGGAAGGGGGCACAGCATGCCCACGCATGCCGACTAAGATAAGCTGTCGGCTTGTCCAAAGCACGCTCGCAGAAAAGTCACTGGCGTCTATATCGGGATCCCAAAGCCATCTTACAGTACGTGCTTGGAAAACTGCACTCGCAAATACTGGATGTGTACTACATCTCATCATACTGATACTTATATCACGCTTATCATGAAAGAAACAGTTTCCATGTTCCTCTGAGGTGTATGCTTGGGTGGGAGAGACGAGATGAGAAGAACAACCTGATGATCATCTGAGCCCACCTGAACTCGTTGAGGCCGTCCACCATGCGGCTGTAAGCCAAGGCCCTCTGGCTGGCGTCAGCTGATCTCCGGCTCAGCTTCATGGCCTGCAGGGTGACATAACAGGCTTTTAGGACGGCGAGGAGGAATGCGTTACGGAGAAGCCACATGGGACGGTGCTGAGTCGCTGCGGAAACACGACACCGGCAAGGACTCGAGTAAACAACATTTGCGAGTTACGGCCGAGCTTCAGTCAACGATGTCAATGACAGTCTCCTTCATTCACTGAAATATGGCGGCTTACTATTATTATGATTTATTAAGAATATTTACAAAATGAGAAATCAATGATGAAAAAAAACATATGCTGATTGCAAATGTTTTTGTGATACAGTAAACCTTGGATATATCGGACTCGGATATATCGGAAATTCGCTCACAACGGAGTGTCCAGGTACATTGGAAACATAGTCAAGGAAGTGCCTTTTTATAAGGGATAAAATCCGATTTACGCATATACCGGATATAAATCCGATATATGCGTAAAACGGACATTTTCCGGTATACGCATATAACGGATTTCGCTTATATCGGACAAAACCAATGGGAACAATTGAATCCGATATATCCGAGGTTTACTGTACTTCGGTAAATGTTAGCATTTAGCGGTTAAACTCGCTAACATTACATCAGATGCAGGACAGAACAAAACATGCACCCCCCCAAAAAAAGAAAGGTGACATTGCAAAACCTATTTTAGAGCTTAAGGAGAAGACTGTCATCATTTCAGAGGTAAGTAATGTATGTTTTTTTTTAAAATATCGATATATTGCCGGGCTGCACGGCGGTTGAGTGGTTAGCACGCAGACCTCACAGCTAGGAGACCCGAGTTCAAATCCCTGTGCATGCATGGCTTTTCTCCGGGTACTCCGGTTCCCTCCCACATTCCAAAAACATGCTAGGTTAATCGGCCACTCCAAATTGTCCATAGGTATGAATGTGAGTGTGAATGGTTGTTTGTCTATATGTGCCCTGGGATTGGGTGGACCCCGCCTCTAGCCCGAAGACAGCTAGGATAGGCTCCTGCACCCCCCGCGACCCTCGTGAGGATAAGCGGCAGAAAATGAATGAATTAATGATATTGCCCAGACTTAGCAGTTACACACATAAAGCTTTCTAGACCTTCCAGATTCTGTACCTCTTCTGCAGTATTTCAATTGACTTCCTGCTTCCGAATGTGAACTATTCCTATTTTTACTGTGTGAAGTGAACTTTGATGATGTGCATGCGTTAACATTTCCTTTCAGTGCGGAACCTTGGGGTGGGACACTCGGTTGAAAAATAAATTTCACACGTGGATGATCGGCATCAGAAGCGGCAGCATAAAACCCAGACGGGAGAATCCCTCATGAGAATAGCAGAACGTCACTCGCCTGTTCGATGGCGCTCTTCAGTTTGTTTATGTGGCTCTCAAAGAGCGGGAAGTGGGAGAAGAAGAAGTCCTGGAAGCGGTTGTTCTCCTCGGGGTTGGGGGAGAGCATGAAGATGACCCCGATGGCGATCTTTTTCTTGCGCGCCACGCCCAGGCTCTGCCCCCCGCTCTCGTCAGACATGTTGAAGCTCTCCTCCACCGACCTGCTCGGACGGCAGACAGACAAAGAGACATTTGGTCTGATGTCTTTTTGTCTTCCTCTCGTTCTAACCTCAAGTTTTTGTCTGCGGTTCCGCCTGTTAGGTACCCTATCTCTGCACGAGGGTGCCACAAAAACACCACACACCACTTAAGTGTGCCGCTGGTGTATACCTGCCTGCTGCTGCTGCGGTGTGTAAAAAACATTTATGATGATGGAAAATAATGTTGTTTTAATAGTGGAAGGTTAAAATATCTAAGAAAAAATTTATGCTAAAAAGTCATACAAAAGAACAAAAAAATAGCGCAAAATTAGAGTGCAAACAAGCTATAATGTGACAAAAATACAGTCAAAATATTGTGGGAATAGAACAGTTAAAATTTTAAAAACAGCATGGATAAAAAAAACACATATTACGAGAAAAATATTGAGTGTCAAGTTGAGTTATAGTGAAAATATTGAGGGGGAAAAAAGTTTTATCTACTGGTGAAAAAAAGTCACAATTTAAGGAGAATTTCACTCGAATATTAAGAGGAAAAATTTCATTTTAGTAGGCCGGAGTTGAAATATTAAAGAAAACAAAAGTTGTAATTAAAAAAAAAAAATAGGTGAAGGAAAATTTTTTTTAATATTATGGGAATGAATTCAACATATTATAGCAATAAAAGTCACAAAATAACAAAGAAAATGTACAAAAAATATGAGAAAGTTGATTTAGTTGGACAATGTATGTTAAAGAAACAGTAAAAATGGAAAGTTATTAATAAAAGGTTTTGTCATCTATATGACCAAGCTGACATGCAGTTTTCTGTTAAATATATGTACTGTAACTTCTTAGTGTATCTATACTATAGAAAATATCAAAGTGGCTACCTTTCATATTTCAGTATTAAAACATTTGTCCATGTGTGTGTTAACAAGGATCAGTAATTGGCATGGTGTTGGCATGGAGGAGTTTCCCCGCCATGTTGCCAACGCATGATGTACTTCAGCGCCGTTGTGTTAAGAACGTGCTGAAACCAACCGACCACGACTGAGCGTGCGCCTCACCATCGGGGGAAGACGCCGTTCTCCAGGCTGGTGGTCTGGCTCCTCAGCCATCGGCGCTGGTAGCTGGATGCGCAGCTGCTGGTCAGCGAGGAGCCGGGTGACGGGAAAGGGGTGATCAGGAGGCTGCTGAGGGACGCTGACGGGACACATGATGCTCAGGTTAATCCTCAGCCCTGAACGCTGAGCGCCTTGTGCAGCTGCGTACTCTTGCCACATAAAGGATCTTTGACCAGTGTCAACCCTTTGCTTGTGTTTCAGTGTACTGCTACAATATAATCCAGTAGTTTGAAGCATTGACATTACAGTTGATCCCTGATCAAGAGGGAGATGGAGGCAGCCCCGCCCCCAGCAGACGGGTGTAGCGCTAGCCTGAAGGCTAAAGGCTACCCTGAAGGCTAAAGGCTACCCTGAGACTTTACGGTCTATATAGAATAAAAATCAACTGTCTCCACAACAATTTAGTTAGTGCTTTAGTTGTCAGTGTCAATCGACCTACCTGACCTGGCGATTCCGCTGTCCCTCTCGTCATACGGGCTTCGCCCCGGCATGTCCATTGGGTGACTGTGGCCTAGCAAAAAGGAAGAAAAATGGCTCAACACAGGAACGTTGGTGCTTGTACTACGATGCATCGTGCAACACGTCACAAAATACATGCAAGAATAAATAAACGTGATCATCTGCCGTCTTGTCAACCTCGCAAGGACAACAAGCAGGCTCAGTCAATGATTGTGATATGGCGCCAAAGTAACGCCCGGGCGTCCTCCCAATGGACGTGGAATCAGTGCAGCGCTCGTGTTTGCGGTTTGATGAAAGTACCTGCCGCTTCAGGTGTGGTCATATGACGTGAAAGACTACTGTAACCATCCAATCATTTTGGGTACCACGGCCAGTAAAGAACGCGTAGTACATGTGTTAAGCATGCCTAAAAAATACTATAATAACTAATACAAATGGTATTAATGATTCATCTCTTCCATGCCACGTTACAATAAGTATCCCATAGTGTTTATGTGCAGACAGAGGATGCAGAACACACTCAAAAGTGGAGGATTACAAAAAGTCATTCCTGGCCAATAGAGGTGTCACGAGATTTTGCAGGATTAAAACATGGCAAGATTTCTGGTTCCTGACAAAAGATGATAGTATTTAGTCATGAAATGTACACACAGCGGTACCAGCTTCCACTAATACTTAAAATGAAGCAAAACTGTAAGTTTACTGTAAGCTTTTTAGAGCCATTTTAATAATGGGCTAGGTGTCCCTCGTTACGTGCATTAACAAGCTCCCTCATTTTAGCTGTTTTTATATCTTTACAATGCACAGAAAAGAGAAACGCGCTGAAATGAACGTCGTGAGCTGTCAGTCATACAGTCGGTCTCATTGCGTGGCTAGCAAGGCTGCTAGCAGAGTGCAGAAGAGGGTCACGTGGTAGAAATGTAACCGGTAAATTGCAATATACAGTATATTGTTTTTTCGTTGGAGTGTTGTTTTTCCAAAGCTCATGTTAAAATCTGGTGTATCTCCCCATCTTGTGACACCCCTACTGGCCACAAATCACAAACATCGGGTTAGTCAAATTGTGTTAGTAAAGACTACTTGCAGCTTGCAAGCCAGTGGCCCCTGTCCAGCACCCACCACACAACGTACTGCTGCGGCTAGAAACGTGCAGGTCTGAATCACACAGAAGTAGCAGGGAGCACCCGATGGATGACGAGTATTTAGATCTGGGTGTGTGTCCCAAGTGTCCCAACACTTTTGTCAGTGCGGTTCTGTTTTCGATCCATTACAAGATGAACGCTCTCTCACCTGTCCGATGTTGTCAAATGGAAAAAGGTGGCATAATAACAAAAAAGTGTGCTCTCTGCTGTCTGACTCGGGACCCTGCACTGCTGTGACCCTTGCAACCAGAAGGAAAGGCATGCAGCGGTGCGATACTACACAGGTACACAATCATGCAAGTGGTATACAAAGTACACCGACTGTGCAGACAGACTGCTGGTGTTTTGTTTTTGCTCTAAAAGCGCCAACCTGAAAAGAAAGATGCGCTTTTGATGAGACGCAGAGGGCCTTGCTCTGAGAAGGCCCGTCGAGGGCTGCAGAGCTGAGAAAATCCTGCGCAGCAACAAACACAAAGATGGGAGAGGAAAATGGAAAGAGAGGGATGGAGGGGGTGGGAGGACAGACGAGACAAAAAGACAAGAAAAATGAATGCTTGTTAGTGAATGACTAGGAAGGAAAGATGGCTGCCTCCTGTCATCATTGCAGACCTTAGTACACGACAAGGAGTTTTTTTGGGTTTGTTTTGTTTTAGTTTGACAAGGTGGGGAAAAAGAATCTGGAGGAAGGATGCCGTCTCACAGAACACTATTAATCCTATTTCCTCGTATAGCAGCTGCGAGAAGCAGGCACCGGCTACTCATGTAGCGTATCGGACATTAAGAAAATTCCCGGTTCTCCCGGTCACGGTCACCATACAGTACTGCTCAAAAGTTTGGGATCACTTGTACATTTCTTTGTTTTCCAAAGAAAAACACATTTTCATGCATTTCACAAACATTTTTTTTCCATTTCACAAACTTTTGAAATTAATCAGATGATTTTCAAATAAGTTTTTGCATAGAGGCCTACTATCAACAACTGTCAGTCCTCTGCATCAATCTCCTGGTATGGCTGCTAATCCAAGTTCATCATTACATAAGGCTAATAGATGATTAGAAAAGCCATCTAAAAAATCTAAACTAAAACTAAAATCTCTTACCATGCTGTTAACTACTCCCTTCAGACAGCAGCACAAACTGGGTCTAACAAGGACAGAAAAACGCTACATATCTGAGAGTGTGTAGTTTAAGACAAAGATGCCTCACAGCTGCACTAAATAGTAGCCGTCAAACACCAGTGTCAGTATCAACGGCGACTTCAGGATGCTGGATTTCATAGCAGGACTGCCAAGAAAAAGCCAAATTTCCAAGTGATCCCAAACTTTTCAGCTTTAGTGTAGGTACCGAATTAGCATTTACACACAGCTAGGTTAGCAGGAAATGGACAAACAAACGTTGAAACAACTTAACACAAATTCAAATGTTCGCCGTGGAGCTCTTCCCCACTCTCGGGTGCAGTGTTGCTATGGTTACCTATGTTCCCGAGGAGATTGTTGGTGCCGGTGTTCTGATCGGGCCTGAGGGTGTTGCTGTCCTGCCCAATGAACTCCAGACTGTCCTGTAACCTGCGTGACCCGCACAAAAAAAGATGAGCACTTCCTGGCTCTCACACGCCACAGCGGATAGACACACTGCGCTTACGTGTTGAGACTGCCGTACACGCTGCCTCCTGTCCTGGCGGTAAACACCTTACTCAGCATGAGCTGGGGGGGTGACCTGGCATGGCGATAGAGGAGAGGACCGGGGTCAGCAGCGTAATGATAACGTTTCATATTGGACGTCCTCCTCCCATGTTCCTTCACAGTATGCAGGCGTGCCAAAACAAATAATATCGAATAATGGTACCAAAGACATATTTAGATGTTTTTCCAACCCGGAAGCCCAATCCCAAAGACCTATTCATAAACGTTTTACATTTTTTTTTGTGCAAAGAGGCAAAAAGAGGTGATGATGCAACTGCACAACAAAAGAGACCATGTTTAGAGCAGTTTTAAATGGCCATTAGGTGGCGGGAGGGATTTTATAACACATGAATATACTTCCACACAGCATTGAGCCCTGTAGCATGCACCAGCTTATGCATTGAAGGAAAAATGTATTGCGTGCAAACATGTGCAAATGCATGCAAACGCGTCCAAACGTGTGCAAACACGTGCAAACGCATTCAAGCCCACAGTTCAGTTCCAAATGTGAAAATTGTAAATAGTTGGTGTCATATTTATAATGAAATTGTTATTTTTATGCAAAACAAACAATGTGTGTGTCATGTTGTAGCATAGTTATACATGGCTAAGTTGGTGTCAAAGAGAAATATTGAAAGTTTATAGTACTAGGTACTACTAGGACTAGTACTATGTGACAAGCACAAAAGTACAACATTTCCTACTATCAACACAAACCTAATTTATTGTTACTTGTTCAATAATATATTTAGTTCAAAATAACACCATTAACAAAATAATAAGTGAAATATTTTGGTACTAGAAATCCATCCTGGGTTATGATAGCCCAGCTACTGTATATCCAACTTGCAGTACTACGAAATCACTGTTAAATGTTCTTGCTCAAGCATCACAGCACTGGTTTCCCGAACATGGAAATACCCGAGAGCAGTGAAGCACACACGTGTACAAAAAAAAATGCATATGTGTTCATTCATGTAACAGTATGTACTGTAATGTGGTTGTGGTATCCTATCACAAAAAGCAACAGAGCCACACTAAAAGGGAACAACAAAGCAAAAAGACAAAAAGTTTCTCCTGACCTGATCTGGTGGATTTTCAGGGTGGAGCCTTTGTAGCTCATGGCCACAGATCCAAACATCATCTCTCCCAGCATCACCACGTCGGACGAACACCTGGAACCTTGGAAGCGGAGGCCCGGCTCTTTGCTTTCCCGGGTTTCCGAGGCGCAGGATGAAGAGCTGTCCAAGGAGCTGCTGCTGCCCCCTGTTGGCCGGAGCTGGCAGCATTTGCCAAACATCTTCACGTGCGCCTCGGTGCCCTGTAAAGCGGAGGCGAGGACCACTTCAGATTGTGAATGATGGCCCTTTTGGCTCCGTCCTGAACTTGATGGCGTAGCGTTGTGTAATTAACACTACACACCCCAATGTGATGGTCGGGGAAACACGATATTGTTGACATCAAGGATAGCTGAACTTTTTCCAGCAAAGTGACATAAACGTCAACAAAAAAGTGCATCTCAGCTTTGTCATATAGGAGAAAAAGCTATTATTAAAGAGGGACCTATTATAATTGCGTCAAATAATGACGTTTGTGCAATTGGAAGCGAGCCTTGAAAGCAGTTTTGAATGACTTCCACTGACAACACACCGGACCTCCTAATGTGGGCATGCCCAGATATGCTCAGGGGAACGTTCACTGCAAACGGGCCGGACTTACTGCTGGCAATGCCAACCAGGCTCCTGCTCGACTGGTACGTAGTAGCACAGCACCAATCCCGTAGTCCCGGAGCCCCCCCACAGGACACGGTGGAATGCCTTATCCAAGAGGACAAAACACATGGTTGCCCGGTTGGGCAAACTCCCACGTAGCCTCCAGTACATGGATTAGATGGCGGGGAAGAATAGCGGACAAACCAGGGAGACCCAAACGTGTAGTGAGGGTGTGCCCAGAATGGCTGGCAGAACTTCGCCTGCATCCCCAGGGGGAGGATGAGGATATCGAGCCCAGATGGGCCGTATTCTGTGCCTCCATGGCAGCAATGTTTTGTGAACAAGGAGCAATACAAAGTCAGAAGAGTACGTAAATATTTATACAGTAAACCTCGGATATATCGGATTCAATTGTTCCCACTGGTTTTGTCCGATATAAGCGAAATCAGTTATATGCGTATACCGGAAAATGTCCGTTTTTCTCATATATCGGATTTATATCCGGTATATCCGGTATATATTCGGCGAATCGGAGCGCCACCATGCGGCCATCCGATATATGCGAGGGAAATTTAATGGAAATGCATTGGAACGGGACTGGAGATTTTGTCCGAAATAGGCGAAATCCGTTATAAAAAATCTGATATATGCAATGAATTTTTATTGGAAATGCATTACAGGAAAATCGGTTCTTTTTTATCTGTCCGTTGTGAGCGAATTTCCGATATATCCGAGTCCGATATATCCGAGGTTTACTGTACTAAATTAGGAAGTGGGGTTCGGGAACTGTCCGGAAGTCCTGGGCTCGGCGGGAGGCATGCATGGAGGAGGGCTGGGGGTGGAGCTCAAGTTCAAAAATTGCACTCTATCATTTCTCTCTTGTTAAAACACTCGCAAAGTTCAAATGTAGACTGTAGACTGCCGTGGTTTAAACAATAAATCCAAAAGATGGATGCAGACCGCCCCGCTGAAAGCAGCCTGAGTCATGTGATTCTTGACTTGGCAGCTTGTTGGAGAGGAATGCATTTGGGTGTGTGTAGTGTGATTTGTGTACAGAGGCCAGCAGCATGTGACTGCCAGTCATATGACTCTTTCGGGAACTCGTGAGCGAGTAAAACCTAAATCATGGCCCACCCTGCTTGTCTGCCTGCATGCACGGGATTACTTTACTCCATCTTTTATGGAGTTTTATGACCCAAAATGTTTCCCTTATCGTCACCCTGTGAACCAATCAGAAACATCTCCTGCCGGTTTGCTTTTCATTTTCTTTTCACGTGACAGCAACATAAGCAAAAGCAGTCTGATTATTTAACTTTGACCCCAAACCGGTTGTGGGAAAATGTGCACCCATGAGGTCAAACGCTGCTGTTTGCGGTGTCAGGGTGACATTCGCCAGCATTCGATCCTGTGACTGCAGAAAGCGAGGGCAGGTGAAAGAGAGAGTGGGCAGGGCTTCAGCAAAAAGCAACCAGACCAACAACTTCATGTTTCAAAATTGAAACAAAGAGGAGGCAAACTACTCAGTCGCGGTCATGTGACGGCAAAGCAAGGCTACGTGCACGCTGCAGGCTGTCAGCTGACGCTATTATCGTTATTGGTGTTGTTAGAGCAGATAAGATAAGGGAGGCGGAACATGCGTACGAGCCAGTAGGCGTGTTTGGTTACACGGAGTTATCACTGGTGCACACAGCGTCCTACTTCCTGCAACAAACTGTGCTAAGAGCGGTAACACAGCCCTGCTTTTTCACACACATCTTTAACTTTGATGCTTAACTATAAGGTGAACTGATTTCAAATTTTGTCTAAACTGCTTATCTGGGGTGGAGTCACGCCCAAATTTCCCTCTCCCCTGCCACTTTGTCAGCTTTCACACGGCCGATCATGCGGTATCAGTGAAAAAGCATGGTATCAATATCTGCCGATCAGCTCCACCTCCGCTGCAGCATGTCTGCCGTGTGTGGGACTTCCTGTCTTTGTGAGAGTGGTATAAGTTCTGCACCCTGCAAAACGTGCTATAGATTGGTGTGGCATTAGGGGGGGAGCGCTTGGCGGGGTGTGCCCAGTTTTCCAGGGTCGCTGTACTTGCAAGTGGGGGCAGAATTTGGGGATGATTACCCCTTCAGTACAGATTTGGGAGCATGCACACACTATGTTACAGGAGGAACTTTTGTTGTGTGCGCGGCCGCGTCTGGTTACGGATGATGCGCCACTTCTGAATAATTGACTGATAAACCCGTTATTAAATTATCGTGAGTTGCAGCCCTAAAATACAAAAATAAACGACAGGCATTGCCGGGGCAAATTGCTGGACAACGCGGAGGCAAACATAAACGCCGCTTGACTCCACACTCCCGACAGACGCCTCTCCCCACCGGGCCAAAGAGACTGAATGACTGATGGGAGGGTTCACACACTCTGTTCATTCTGCACTAGAACCAACATGTCCGGGTTTTCCGACAGATGCAGTGTGAACCCTCTTGTCATCCAGCCATATATTGATATATGGCGAGAGGAGGAAAACAAACACACTTCAACAAGGACACAAAAACACTACAGCCGAACGGCAAAGAGCCACTGTCAGTGTCCAAACAAGCAGGTTGTTCATTCAAATTTTGAAAGTGTATTTGAAAGTGTATGGTGATGGTTTTACAGCCATAAAACACATGGAATTACTTTTGGCTACTTCGCAGGTTTCACTTATTGCGGCCTATTTTGGGACCCTATCCTACGCAATAAATGCAGGAAAACCATGCAACCTTTATTGAATGTTATTTTTGCTCCTTGTTTCTGTCTTTGTTATAATAAACCTACCATAAACATTTGGACAGTTCATACACACAAGACCGAGTGATGAAATCCTGTAACTCACAGTGAGATGGGCGTCCTCGGCGCCTCTCTTTTTGGCATTGGAGTCGAAGAGGACGTTCCGGCCGCGCCTCTCGCAGTCCTGGTAGACAATCAGCCTGATGTGACCGGGCTCAAGCTGGGGGATGGGCCAGCTGCACGGAGGGAAAGCCAGCAGTTAGCGACACCAGAGCCCAGTGACGTCTCACGCATTCACACATTCCCGAGAGTGTTGGCGTCATGAACGAGGCTCCGCTACCACCACGGTTATCTGAATTTGACTGACACGTCCCCATAAATGAATAAAACCTTGCAATACACTCCAAAATGATACAAATAAATAACTGATAATGAGTGATGTTCGCTTGTTTGTTCAGACAGTAAACATGGCTGATGTTGCTAGGTAACCAGTGGCTTTATTGGGCCGCCTGAGGTGACGGCACAGTGAAGGATGTTGCTGCATATTTGGGAGACAAACATTGCAATTAATGTGGCTACTGGCCAGCCTTCACTCAGCTGGGATAATCCCTGCACGATTTTGAGGAAACGGTGCCATCCAGGTGTGATGTCCAGGTACTCTGGGGACTGGGGGAGTAGCATTAGGAGCGATAGCTCCACCCGCACGACAACAATCTGCCCGTGTTTGTGAGAAGGGTCTACATTGGTGTGACACACTTTCAGCTCAGGTGAGTAGCTGGGATTTTGCAGGCAAGCATTCAGTGAGGAATACTGTCTGATCATTCCCATCCCATCCCATCAATGTGCTTCAAATGTCCTGGTTTCTCCTCCTGTGTTAATCCCCGAGTGCTAAGTTGGTGACATAATGCCTGCTTGGCCTCCATCGGCGGCTCAAATAACACATTGGTCGATATCCACCCCGTAGCTTTGTCTGGGTGTTTACGTCACACAGTCATTTGAGTCAACTTTGTCACCAGACGCCATAGTGCGTCAATGTAAACGTACAAAGTGTTGACACTTTGTACTGACTCTTACATTCTCACATAAGGGACGGCTTCAACAAATAATTTGAGTACCTCAATTCTAAAAAATAACAATCAGCCTGAAGGAATCGCTTACATCACCAACTAAACATGCCCAACGGCGGCTCTCTCACGGAGCGTGAATGGGAGCTAGTGGGGTTAGCTTAGTTTAGCAGAGCATGCTGGTGTTGCGATGTGTATGTGTGAGTCAGGGCGGGGGTGCGCGTTTACCGCTTCACTGTATTATAATACAACGCCCACTAACAACATCTACAGTTACAATTCCCACAGTTACATTGCTAGTCAAAGATCCTCTATATCAGGGGTCTCAAACTCAATTTACTCGGGGGCCACTGGAGCTAGAGTCTGAGTGAGACTGGGCCGAATCAGGTTTAAAAAAAAAAAAAAAAAAAAAAAAAAAACGCATTTATTAAAAACAGAAAAATGAATAAACTTTGCTTTGGTTCCGATTTTCTACAAGAAAAGCTCTGATAAAACATTCCACTGTTCTCAAATATCTTACTTTATTTTTCTACACAAAATAAGATGAAAAATAAATACACAACTCAAGAATAAAGAAAATCAATCAGTAATAAATAAATATAATAATAATAAAAGGGCAAATAATAAAAACTTAAGAAACCACATATAGTTGGTGGGTAGACAAATGATTTTTTTCAGATTAAAATGAACAAAGCATTATTAGAGCCCTGTAGACATGACAAAACACGACTATAGTCACATTTATACTCTTTTTATTTACAACATATTGCGCAACTGCAGGGTCTTGAGACACATGCTAACTCGCAAACTAGAGAGCTAGCGACCTAAACGGTAGCCTTCAAGTTATTTCCTTTCAACTTAAATAGCCAAAAACTTACCACTTCCACACGGATAGGGAGGATAACTATTAACAGTTATTTAACCTTTAACATGAACATGAATCAAACGTAATAATTTTTTCTGGGTACATGATACCATACAGCATCCATATCAAACTTGCGCGGGCCGCACTAACATTAAACTTTCATATCAAGGCGAGGGCCTCAAACTATTTGGCCCGCGGGTTGCGTTTTTGAGACCCCTGCTCTATATGACAGGAGCACTCTGCTGTTTCCAACATCTACCAAGCTAGTCAAAGATGCATGTTTTGTTATAACAAGAGATTCCGTATGAAGACCTAAAGAAGTAGAACACGGTCCTATTCTATCAGGGCTATATTTAGGACTGGGTGAAATAACTGATTCATTATCATGGATAGGAACTCTTACTTTTCCGAACAGCGTTTTAACTTTTTGGAAGATTCCCTACTAAATCCTGGCGGGTGCACTGCTTGTGTTCAGATACGGTCAATGGACAATGAGGAGACGGCGATATGACTGCTGCCTTTGTTTGCAAGATGACAAGAGAGAGACGACGGCCAAAGAAAGAGACAAAGGCATTCTGTAAGTGCCTGCAGAAAACACACAAACACACACACACACACACACACACAATGCGAGTTGAAGAAGCATGCAACAAGAAGCTGAAGAGGGGACGGAGTAAGAACAGCAAAAGAAGTGGAAGCTGAAGAGTCGGGATCATGTGAAAGTGAGGAAGTGAGCTGGCACAGAGCTTGTGACAGTCAGTCATTGACAAAAGAAGCGCACCCCTTCATGAGCATCACGTTGTTGACCTGCCGCTGCGACGCGTCATCACAAACCCCTTTAAACGTGATTCTCGTTCCGGTACAAAGTGCGTAAGAAGTCCTGGGTTAAATAAACTCTGCTTCTACCGACTCCCTTTCACATGTGTTGAAGTGTGCAAGTACACCAGACCAAACCCGTCCAACCCGGCGCCGCTGGTTTCCACAAGCACTCACCGTACAGAAACACACACTCGCCAGCTCCTACCTGGGCATCCTCGCGACTGTGCCAGTCCTTCCCCAGCACTCACTCACTCTCGCTCGCTCGCCGCTCCCTCTCTTCACTTCCAGCCTCTAAGAATAGCGGCGGACTCAATTCACACAACATGAGGCTGTCAGGTGATTTGTGGCGCCACGTTTGTGTGCCGCACGGCGCAAGGCTGCACAGGCAGCACACTGATTGTAAAAAAAAAAAAAGGAAGCCTTTAGTCCTCTTTCCCATCAACACTTGTGGCGTCTGCCTGGCATTACCAAAACCTGGCCAAATGTGTACAGATGCTAACAAATAAACACATCCTGCGTCTACATTTGCCAGTGAAAAGTGTGGCCCGCAGGACACTAGTTTGAGGCCCCCGCCTTGATATGAAAGTTTAATGTTAGTGCGGCCCGCGCAAGTTTGATATGGATGCTGTATGGTATCATGTACCCAGAAAAAATTATTACGTTTGATTAGTGTTCATGTTAAATAACTGTTAATAGTTATCCTCCCTATCCGTGTGGAAGTGGTAAGTTTTTGGCTATTTAAGTTTAAAGGAAATAACTTGGAGGCTACCGTTTAGGTCGCTAGCTCTCTAGTTTGCGAGTTAGCATGTGTCTCAAGACCCTGCAGTTGCGCAATATGTTGTAAATAAAAAGAGTATAAATGTGACTATAGTCGTGTTTTGTCATGTCTACAGGGCTCTAATAATGCTTTGTTCATTTTAATCTGAAAAAAATCATTTGTCTACCCACCAACTATATGTGGTTTCTTAAGTTTTTATTATTTGCCCTTTTATTATTATTATATTTATTTATTACTGATTGATTGATTTTCTTTATTCTTGATTTGTTTATTTATTTTTCATCTTATTTTGTGTAGAAAAATAAAAATTAAGATATTTGAGAACAGTGGAATGTTTTATCAGAGCTTTTATTGTAGAAAATCGGAACCAAAGCAAAGTTTATTCATTTTTCTGTTTTTAATAAATGCGTTTTTTTTTTTTTGAAAACCTGATACGGCCCAGCCTCGCCCAGACCCTAGCTCCAGTGCCCCCCGGGTAAATTGAGTTTGAGACCCCTGCTTTACAGTGAAGAAAAATAAATAAAAAAAAATAGAGTAAACGATGCATTAAAATACAATCACCATACATTCATTCAGAGCTAAAAACAAGGCTAAAAGCAGGGCGCGGCAGTCAGGTATAAAATGTTAGTTAGTTAACTAGGAGCACATTTTTTATTTTAATCATGTTCCTTACCATCGTTGTCAAAATGCCGGCTTATTTTGCAGTCGTGAATAAAAAAAAGACTTGTATATTTGAGAAACGGCTCATGGCAAAAAGAGGATTTGCGCTTTGCGTTAACATGTGACATATAATTTGGATTTACAAGATTTCTTGTGGGAAAAATGGATTAGTCTAGAGTGACTTCCGGGTGGATTGGGACCCATTGACGCTAACCGAGGTTCCCCAACATGCAGAGATTGGAACATCAATATAAATAAGTCATGAAACGTACTTATTTCTTCATGTGAGGCACAAAGAGCAATGACCAGCTTCATTCTCTGCTCCGGTCCCCTCGCACCATGAGGCATTCAGGTGCACTCGTAATTGTGAGCGTGAGGCGCTAATTGTTTTTCATTTTTATTCAGGTACCCCAATACAGTTGGCGTACCCCTGGGGATACTCGTACCCCACTTTGGGAACCTAGGCCTTCGTGGGTTGAGAGAAGCGGCTTCGTCGCTCGCCGACCTCACAGAACCCTGCCCTGCCGCGTTTTGTGCGTGTGTGCGCGCTCGTGTTTGTCGGCCGGTTACATAAATATCTCCTGTGTCCCGGCGCCGTGACATTCCTCCAAGACGAGCGTGACAGAGGTTCCAGTTGGCAGCCCTAAAAGACGTCTTGAAGTTAAAACCATCCGCGTATGACAGCGTGCACAGTTCATAAGGACGGGTGAAAAATTGGAAAAGATTGATTTAAAAGCTCTAAAATGCCACTCTGAGATTGCAAAGTGAATTTGCAGAGTGACCTGAAGTGGCCTTTGTGGGGGGGGGGGGGGGGGGGGGGGGGGAACTCTGTCCTATTGGCCTGGGTGGCCCAACACCTACGTATCTCTCATCACAGCAACGCTACACAGCACCTGACTACCTGCATGTCTGCTGGCTGGGCTGCTGTTGGGGATGATATTTTCCCATGAAGCACTTCTGCATTCCAGTAATCACATGAGCGAGCGAGTGAGTGAGTGAACGAGTGAGTGAGTGACGTTGCTGCGACGCTTAAAGGTCACTGCACTCGCAGATGCGCTGCATTCACAGGCACGCCATGGCTGGAATGACTCTCTGCAGGCCGGCCATAAATAACATTAACAAGCGTACAAAGTTACAGCAAGTTATGAGTGTTTTGTGGATGGGCCGTTTGTCATGATCCACTTTGCATAATTGCAAACAAAAGTCAGTGTTTGTGTGATATGCTTTGATCATTTTTATTTTATCTTATTTATTTATAACAACAGATCTTATTGACTTCTAGCTGTTGGTGGGCTCTGGTTTTACAGATAACGTACACGTCATTGTACAGCTAATATCTCCTGCTGGAGTGCCCAGCATGCCTTGTGGGCACTTTGTCAAGAACGGTTGAAGTTACTTGTTTGTCGTTAGCTGGATGGAGTTGGATAGACAAGTCACTCAGAAAAATGGCTGCCCCAATTTTTGCTCTCAAAAATGAATAAACCAAGCTGGTTGGTGGTTGAATATGGCCTGTTATTAGTAAAAATGAATTATATATACGCAAATGTTACATATTTTCTAGCATTTAAGCATACAAATTCTGCCTAAAGTAAAACACAAATATAAGGCATTCAAAAAAGACGATGATATAGTGACATGTAATATTGTACCATGGCCACTGGGTGTCAGTAATGTTACTATAATGTTAGGTGAGACACACAAGCACCTGACTGGATTCCCAAAACAACAAGTTTTTTTTGCAGGCACAACAACCCCGAATAAAAGTCCCTCATAAAAACACCGACTACTGTTGCGGCTGTAACTCACACCAAGCCCCTGACCTCACTTCCTGTCCGCTCCTTGAGGGACCACATTTATGGCAACACACAAGAGTCGTGTTTTGGTGTTAGCTTATTACAGTATGTCTACTATATTGGGTAATATGAGCATAAATGTGACTATAGGGGTGTTATTTCATGTCTAGAGGGCTCTAATAATGTAAGCAACTGTATTTATAGTAAAGAGGTTTTCTATGCTCCAAGTATAAAACTGTTGCATTTATAAATAAGAAATCCCACTTTGCAAAACTCCATTTATGCCCCAAATCATCCAAAAAAAATTATTAAAAATGATCCAGAATTAAAATGAATCACTTGAAAAATGAGCCCTCATCCTGCTTGAAAATAGAGAAAATAGAATGAAAATGACTCTTTGACGTTTCATTGAAACCAAATGGGAACTTTAAAAAAAAGAGGATTTTCCGCTAAAACTGCCATCCGAGTATGACTATGAGAGTGTGTGTCTCATGTGGTTGCTCGCATGAAAAAACTATATCTTTATCATGACCCTGCACTTCTGAGAAGCCACTTTAAATAGCCCTGACAGCAACGTGATGGCGGCCCACAACTTCGCCTTGTGTGACGCACACACACACACTTTATAGTAAAAACTTATAGTCATATATTATGCACAATAAAGGACGAGTCTGGAGGGTGACCCACTCCCACCCCCCCACCTCCACCCCGCACACACAGCTTATTAAAGCTGCTGACTGAGAATGCAACCATGTGATGGCACACAAACACGACAGGCTGAGAGCGATGAAAGCCTCACATGATGCACGGAGTTATGAAAGTATGTGCTGGAGGAAGGACGCTTCAGCACTCGGAAACCCGAGACGCCGCTTCTGCCGTGAAAAAAAATACACCTACACTACAAATACAGCTAAGGTGCTGTGAGGTTGGGCGATATGGACCTTAATCACGATATTTTTGGGACATATGATGATGATATTAAATTCAGCTGCAGACCTGAACCTATTTTAATAACACTGGTCTCAAATTTATTGATTCACCGATAGGAAACCCTGCAATCGGACTACAACAAGTACATTTAGTGCAGGGGTCTCAAACACGCGGCCACTAGTTTGAGGCCCCCGCCTTGATATGAAAGTTTAATGTTAGTGCGGCCCGCGCAAGTTTGATATGGATGCTGTATGGTATCATGTACCCAGAAAAAATTATTACGTTTGATTAATGTTCATGTTAAAGGTTAAATAACTGTTAATAGTTATCCTCCCTATCCGTGTGGAAGTGGTAAGTTTTTGGCTATTTAAGTTTAAAGGAAGTAACTTGAAGGCTACCGTTTAGGTCGCTAGCTCTCTAGTTTGCGAGTTAGCATGTGTCTCAAGACCCTGCAGTTGCGCAATATGTTGTAAATAAAATTGTCGTGTTTTGTCATGTCTACAGGGCTCAAATAATGCTTTGTTAATTTTAATCTGAAAAAAAAAAATTTGTCTACCTACCAACTATATGTGGTTTAAGTTTTTATTATTTGCCGTTTTATTATTATATTTATTTATTACTGATTGATTGATTTTCTTTATTCTTGATTTGTTTATTTATTTTTCATCTTATTTTGTGTAGAAAAATAAAAATTAAGATATTTGAGAACAGTGGAATGTTTTATCAGAGCTTTTCTTGTAGAAAATTGGAACCAAAGCGAAGTTTTTTACATTTTTTTGTTTTTAATAAATGCGTCTTTTTTTGAAAACCTGATGCGGCCCAGTCTCACCCAGACCCGAGCTCCAGTGGCCCCCAAGTAAATTGAGTTTGAGACCCCTGATTTAGTGTCTACCTAAGCGTTGGCTAAGAGTTTTGTATTTTTGACTGAGTAATTGTCCATGTGCTTCCTGACTCATGCTTCATGACACATGACACACTCTTCCTACTCAACTCTACCACCTTTTGTCGTCACCGCTGCTTTGCAAACGTAGATGTACTTGTAGATGATGTATGACATGAGTCAGCTCACATGAAGCTCCCCTCCGGATTTGTATTGCTCGACCGTGGCGCTTGAAGCGACACACGGCAACTTTCGTCATCATTATTCGAATTAGGGCTAAACTAATTTAGCCGTAAGATGTTTACACCTCTGACAAAAGTTATCCTTTCACCAGCGGCAGTTGAAAAAAAGTCAAAGTTGTTTGATGGCTTTCTTTGTGTCATGAACTCCACTGTGGACACGTGTGTTTGGTGCACTTCCGTTTCTTAAACTGTTATTTTGTTGCTGACAACTTTTTCATATGTTGCCTTGACTTTGTCTGCATTGTCTTTGCATAATCATTTTGCATTTACATTGCTGTATACACAGTATATGTAATGTTTGATAGTAAAAGCTAAGTGGACGTAATGCATGAACGCTATGTTATGTACAAAACTATTGAGGAAGTATGAGTAATTATCTTGATTGCCATATTGACTATCATTATATCATCAACTACTTTGATTACCTGTAAACCTTGACAATGTGAATGTCAATAGCCATCATTCATTTAGAATATTATTTCATAGTTCTATAGTTAGATATTACTTAGCTTATATGTTTTATAGAAAGAGAGAGATCATTTTGACCTGTAACTTGGATGCTGAATCCTTTGGAGGCATCAGGTTCTTTGCATTCGATGGCCTCGGTTTCATGAGCAAGCATCACGCACGTGAAGCATCCTCATCACATTACACATTGCAACCACCACAGGAGATTGTGTGTGTGTGTGTGTGTGTGTGTGTGTGTGTGTCTAATAAACCCACTGCCCACAACATTTAGTACATGTGCACACTACACAAAAATGGATGATAGAACCTCAAAACACAAGCAAGACCAGGTCTTTTTCACAGAACCAGTAAACAGAGATCCTCTACATAACAGAGGTGCTCTACCGTTATTTTATTCAGAAACAATAGTCAAGGATCATGTATATACAAGGACCCTTCCATGCTTTTGTGGCCCCTACTGGGGAAAAACACAAGCCAAAGATCCTCTAAGGGACATGAGTGCTAAGCTACTGCAAAAACACAAATCAACGATCTTTTATTTTGTTTGAACAGTTGATATTTTTTACTGCATGTAAACTTACTGACATGATTGTCATGAAACGTGGACCCCTCCCTCTCCCACCGGGCGCTGATGGTCTGTCTCAGCCCCCCCCCCCCCCCCCACGCCCGTTGGGACTTGATGAGATCACGTGTGCAGCAATATGGGCCACAGCATGGACTGCACGTCGACACTAACAGCTAGCAAGCTAGGCTAAGCTAGGCTAAGCTAAGGCAGACACGGGAGGGAGATGCTGCACTTTGCGCCCAACTTATCGTCACTAATGACAGCAGACAGGAGGCGAGTGCGTCCAGTCGGGCTAAACAAAGGTCACATCCGGTTGAGGTAAAGGCGGCAAGGCTGCCATAAAGGGTCAAAAACAGACGCCGGATGAATATACGTATGAAAATGTGTAAATAAACAATAACATGCGAGCTTGTGGCTGCCATGCGTGGCTAGTAGCTATCGCGTCTGACTGGCCATCGTTAGCATGCTAGCTAAACACGTCGCGCACCTGTTTCCACCGTCTTGTGCCAGACATCTCCATGAAACAGTCATAAAAGCAAGAGTGAGTGTGAAACGAGGAACAAGCAAGGCTTGGTTCGATTGCCAAAGTAAGTCATAACAACAGGCGTACACACGCTACCTGAAGGCTGGCTCCTCTTTGTTGCATCTCTGCGGCGGCGGCGAAAAGGCACTTCTCTTGTTGAAAAGTTTCTGAAAGAGCGTCGGAGGCATTTTCTATCCAAATAAAAAAATAATAAAAATAAAAATTCATGTGGAGAAGCTCTCTTTTCTTCAAATCCACCAGCAAGTCTCGCTCCTTGCCACCGTCTCCATCGGCGTCATAGTCATATGACAGCCATTAGTCACGGGAGCCACTTGGCAACCCGGCTACCCTTTTTTCTCATTGGCTGACGCGGCGTGAGTGCAGTGAAGAATTATATGATTGGCTCCTATTTTTAACCTTGTATCACGTGGTCAATGGGGGCGGGGAGCTCCTGTGTTGATGTTTTTGTCGTAAAAATGCGTGTCTTTTACTGACGGAAACCCTGCTTGCGACATATCTCAGAGGCTTGTGACAAAGTCAGTTATGCATATAACAAAACATTTATTTGACACATTTTTGGCAGAGACAAGAGACTTTTATAACACAAAGACGACACATTTTACATTACGGTTCTACTGAATGACTAATGTGCCAGGAGTACTGAATGCAACTTAAACTATATACACGTACAACACGCATGTGTGAAACAAACAAAAGAACAGACAGTTTGAAAAGAAGTCTGGTCGAGAATTGGGAAATTGCAAGTCTGACATCTAGTGGTCATGTGAAGCAGCACGCACCTTGGCCCTCGGAAGCCGAGAGAAGCCCAGAGTGCATCTCGGCCCCGGAAGCCGACAGAGCGAAGCTGACAGCATGAGAGACTTCAAGTCCAGCCCGGCTCACTCACCTTTTAATGTCTTTGTTTGTCCTTCACGCGTCATCTATTTATCTTCTTAGGTTATGAGATAACCTTCAGTCTGCTGAATGCTGACCCTGACCCAGCCCCACCTTGGATACATTTGCACCGCTACACATACTGACACCTGGTGATCGGTGTAGAATACTACATATCACATGTCTTTGAATGCATCGTCTGAATGCCTTCCGTTTGTATGTGACTCCTTGCAGCCATATTGGATGCTTGGAAAAGCTTCACTTAGGGAAAATATGGGACATTAGCTTAACCAGCGCCGTCTCGTCGCTGCAGCTGGCCCTGGCCGAGCTGGAGGCCGGGAACCTGGGTTTCGCGCTGCAGTACAGCAAGGAGGCCATCTTGGCGTCCGAGAGGGCCTTCTTTGATCCATCGCTGCTCCACCTCCTCTACTTCCTGGACCACCAGAAGTTTGCCATCTACATCCCGCTCTTCCTGCCCATATGTTTGCCCATCCTGATGTCCCTACTCGGAATCATGTCCGACATGAGGCGGAAGCGCAGGGACAAGCAGGCCAAGAAGGACTGAGCGACTGATGGCTTTGGAACGCATGAAGAAAAGCTCATGGACGATGAAAACATGGACCTCCGAAGCCAAAAACACCAGAAATGAGTTTGGAAATGGAAAAAACAAAAGCTGGAGAAGATGCTTTTTATTGGCCGGCGAAGAACCAGGAGCCTTTGGAGGATGGTTAGTGATGGTTTTTACACTGGAAATTCTCTTCTAACTTATTGACAAATAAAAGCTTTTAATGCTGTGTAACAAGGCGGCCGTTATGTTGCTGTTGTTTCATGCGTCCTCGCCACAATAAGGAAGTTAACAACATCACCACACGTGTCGACATAAACGGCCTTTCGGAGAAATGACCCCTTTGGGACTCCCGTTTTATGTCCACATAAAATAACGTGAGGTAGAGGACACCGCTTCAGGTTCCCCAAGTATCCCGATTTCTCCAAAGCATGCAGCAAAGTCAATTCGGGTAGAAGTCACATTCTGAGAAACTTGGATTACTAAGACATGATGGTTGCCAAAGACGCGGCATGGCGGCCAGATCAACAGGGACACCACCTTCCTGTTTTGCCATCATTTTTCTTTTCTTGTCATTTTCATTCTTTTTCCATTCACATGCTTTGTTTTGCGTTGACGTTAACTGAAAAACACGCTGACCCACGTGTATGCCAACGTAGGTTCCACTGGAGTAAAAATAGCCATTAATGTGGGGGGCCCCCCCGTTCATGAGTCAGTCACAAAAGAAAGTTATGGCAGTTATCAACTTGGCGTCATTTCCTGTGTGCGAGTGCATCGCCGTCCTGCCCACGTGCATCCGTGCGGACCGACCGCTCTTCAGTCCGGGCAAATCCACTTTTGCAAGCCAACCGAGCGAGACCCCCGCTGTGGCTCGCTTGTCAGTTGTGTGAAGAGAATGTGATGTGATGCTTTGGTTCGGCACCTTGGGCCGAGAGGACGGACGTGTAGCGTTGGCCCGTGTTCCGTGGAATGGTGGGACCCCGCTTGTCCTCAGGGGATTTCTTCTCCACGTTGCCGGATGATCCCACGATGCCTTCAATATCCTCGGGCTTCTTGTTGGAGTTGGCGCCCCCTTCCTCTGCTGCTGATTTCCTGGACTTCCTCTCCCGGTGTCCCGGCTTCCCTACCTTGTCTTTGGTCCGTTCTTTCCTGTTGGGTGAAACAGAGACCCGGCAGTCGATGAAACAATGCAACGTCCAACTCCATCTTTAAATCCACATTCAATAAGTCGGCGATGACCCAACCTTTTCCAGCACGGGCCACGGGGTGAAAAATGAAAGGATGCAAGATATGCCGAAACCTTTCATAAATGTTACCTTCTCTTCTCTATTTTCTTGACAAATAACAACGTAACTTTTCCGTTACAGTTCCTGCTGTCATTTTGAAACATGAAATGCCGAGAAGAAGACAAGCGCTTGTGTCCTACTTGAAATTGATGATTTCAAACTTCCTTTCCCGATAGAAGGAGCTGGTGTTCATCATGTACAGGAGTATCATATCGCAGACGAAGGCCCCCTGCAAGGACAAATAGCTTTATTTTCAAACATCAATTGTGGTGCAATGGGATACTTCAATGACTCACGATTCCCAGCAGAGCAACGCCAGAGCCGATGGCGATGATGGTGGGAACAATATTGAATTTCCCAGCCTGCAAAGCAAAGCGACTAAGACTGGAATCCTGTGCCCGACGCGGTCCCCAAACGGGGGGCTGTTACCTGGCCGTTGATCATGATGTCAAAGCGAATCCCGTACACTTTGTACAGAGTACGAAAGGTCTCCCCGTTTTCATCCTTGAAGTACCTGGCGTACCTGCGAGGCGGTAAAGTGAAACGGTTGACCGAGAACCAACGCGGAAAAAGCCATAGTGGGAGGACGCACCTGAAGTTGTACCCCGATGTAACAGAGTTGTTGAGGTTCATGTCCAGACGGGTGAAGCTGTACTCCGGGTTACACCTGGACGAGTCCTTATCCAAGTCACAGTACCACTCAATAAGAATGCCCACGGAGCCGCCCTGAAAGAAACCAGTCTCCAGTCACTCATCTCAAGTCTCCAGCCAAGTCCTAAGTACAGAGGGGCAAGTCCGAGTCGTCATGTCCGAGTCATAGCTTGGACATTTTGGGGTCCTCATAAGTCATGTAGGGATGGAGTCGGTGTTCCGGTGTTCTGGAAGTCATTCGTCTCAAGTCAGGAGTCAGGTCTCAAAACAAGACCAGTCGAGACTTCACATGTTTGAGTCCTTACGAGTAGGGATGTCCAATTATCGTCCCGATATGATTCTAAAATGTGATATCAGTGGATATCCCAATCATGAAAACTGCTATTAAACAACACATACTGTATGTGTTTATTCCATCACAGGAGATACATCATGTTACATATCGGTATCAGTATCGGCTAATATCGGTATCAGAGGTTTTAAGTTGGCGAGTATCATGAAAGAAGCCAATATCAGACATCCCTACTTGCACGTAAAATACTCTAAAATACTCTGAAGTGTTCTTTTGTATTCTGGTGTTTGCTCTTAAACCTGATTGGATGGGAAATGTGTTGTCCTGACACATTTTCATCCAGACTGACGGAAGCGCTCCCGTATTTTCAAGGCATCAGACTAAACTTTCCAGGACTTGCCAATGTGGCTGGGTTGGAGAACGTCTGATAGAAACAGAAAGGTCAGGACCTTGACAAAGGCCAAAGAAGCTCTACCTTGGCAGCCATGTCCTGGAAGTCATGTCCGCTCCATCTGACCAGATCTCCCAGGCGGAAGATGGGACAGTAAGGATGGGTGACGGGATCGTAGGAGCATCTCTTCAAGTAACTGTCATCAGTGCTGTCAAGAACGTTGGACCTGGTGAGGTGAAGACAAGCAGAACCAAATATTATAGAACAAAACATAACGGCGTAAAATAACACAACACGCCACAAACATAACGTTACAGTATTCATCCATTTTCTATACCGCTTATCCTGACTAGAGTGGGGGGAAGCTGGAGCCTATCCCAGCTGACTTGGGCCCACCCTGGACTGGTGGCCAGCCAATCACAGGCCACATATATAGACCCACATTCATACCTATGGACAATTTGGAGTGGCCAATGAAGCTAACATGTTTTTGGAATGTGGGAGGGAAGGGAAGTACCCGGAGAAAAAACACACAGAATCCAACCCAGATCTACCTGATCTCCTGACTGTGTGGCCTACGTGCTAACCACTTGTCCACCGTGCGGCCATGATACAACATAACATGACATGACAAGAGATAACATATTATGTGATAATATAGCATAGCACAAGAGATGACATACTATAACATAACACAACATACTATAGTATAACATACTATAACACAACATACTACAATATAACACAATATACTATAACATAACATACTATAATATAACATACTATTATATAAGACAACATACTATAGCATAACATACTATAACATGACATACTATAACATACTATAACACAACATACTACAATATAACACAATATACTATAACATAACATGCTATAATATAACATACTATTATATAAGACAACATACTATAGCATAACATACTATAACATGACATACTATAACATACTATAACGTAACATACTATAACATAACACAACATACTATAAGATAACATACTATAACATACTATAAAATAACATACTATAACATACTATAACGTACGATAATATAACATAACATACTATAACATAACATACTATAACATAACATACGATAATATAACATGACATAGTATAACAAAATACTGTAATATAACATACTATAACATAACGTACTATAACATAACGTACTATAACATAACGTACTATAACATAACGTACTATAACATAACGTACTATAATATAACATGACATACTATAACAGAATACTGTAATATAACATATTATAACATAACATACTATAACAACGTACTATAATATAACATGACATACTATAACAGAATACTGTAATATAACATACTATAACATAACATACTATAACATAACATACTATAACATAACATACTATAACATAACGTACTATAACATAACATACGATAATATAACATGACATACTATAACAAAATACTGTAATATAACATACTATAACATAACATACTATAACATAACGTACTATAATATAACATACGATAATATAACATGACATACTATAACAAAATACTGTAATATAACATACTATAACATGACATACTATAACACAACATACTACAATATTCATTCATTCATTCATTCATTTTCTACCGCTTTTTCCTCACGAGGGTCGCAGGGGTGCTGGAGCCTATCCCAGCTGTCTTCGGGTGAGAGGCGGGGTACACCCTGGACTGGTCGCCAGCCAATCCATACTACAATATAACATACTAGAATATAACATAACAAAACTATAACAGGGAGTACCCCGCCTCTTGCCCGAAGACAGCTTGGATAGGCTCCAGCACCCCCGTGACCTTCGTGAGGATAAGCGGTAGAAAATGAATGAATGAATTACTGAATGAATGAATGAACATACTATAACATAACATACTATAACATAACATACCATAATATAACATAAAATGATAACAGAGAAAGGCCTACAATAATAACACAACACATTCTAAAAGAGTTACTATTACTATGTAGTCTATACGTATGTACAGTTTGGACCTAAATGCTGTGTGGCTGGAAAAAGCTTTTTACGACACACACACACTCGCACACGCACACACACATGCGCACACACACACACACACGTATGTAAAGTCCAGGGTGTCATTGAGCTGCAGCCATTCCATTAGCGTCGCTGCTCTCGTTTTAAACACACGAGAAGAGTATTGAATTTCCAGCACCAATTAGATCCCTGACTTTAAAACCAGAGCCCATGGAGGCAACGGACACAAGATGTCTGCTTCATGCAACAGACACAAGATGTCTGCCTGATTCCACCGCCATCATGCGGTCGATACCGTCCAGTATCTGGACCGAGCCGCCCATCTTTCAGCACTTGAAAGAGACCCGGGGATCCCGTCTCATGTGCGACCTGTCCCAAGTTGGCCAAGTTGGGCAGGCTGTCAAGGACATCTGAGACGATCTGTTTCATCTGTTTCTACGTCTCGCTGAGCCCAGTCCAACGCACACACGCAGGCCGTATTAATAGAAAGCTTTCTCCGGCCTACGGCTATTTCCAGGGTGTCCGTCTCAGCTCAGCGGCTCATCTGTGGAATGAAGGTCCATCAGCACCCACTGATACTTACTTGGAGAATTCAAACTTTGGGAACCTGATGAAATTCTTGATGTAAATGGTGAAGTTTTCAGCTTCGCTGAGTAAAGGCTCTCTGGGGAGAAGAACAGAAGGTGACACCAGGCAGATTCTTCCGGGACAAAAAAGCAGGGAAGCAGGGAATGGGAAGGTCCCCACGCTACTGGTACTCACGCGGGTCTCTTGCCGTACTCCACGGGACACCAGGCGTGAATCTGGCAGGTCCCAGTGCTGTTTACACACAAACCAGTTTGAATTCCTGACAACAGAGAAGACATGCTAAGTCATGGAGTACGAAGATGGAAGTTTTGATTATTAAAAATAAATATATGAAATATATACTAAAAGGAAAATGGAGAACACCATGGAAGATGTTTCGTTAGCTACAGTTGGAGGGCCCTCGCTAACATAACGTATGGAAGAAAGCCAACATGACGTATAGCTAACATGACGTATGTAAGAAAGCTAACATGAAGTATGGACGAAAGCTAACATGAAGTAAAAGCTAACATGACGTATGGAAGAAAGCTAACATGACGTATAGCTAACATGACGTATGGAAGAAAGCTAACATGAAGTAAAAACTAACATGAAGTAAAAGCTAACATGAAGTAAAAGCTAACATGAAGTATGGAAGAAAGCTAACAGAAAGTAAAAACTAACATGAAGTAAAAACTAACATGAAGTAAAAGCTAACATGACGTATGGAAGAAAGCTAACATGACGTATAGCTAACATGACGTATGGAAGAAAGCTAACATGAAGTAAAAACTAACATGAAGTAAAAGCTAACATGAAGTAAAAGCTAACATGAAGTATGGAAGAAAGCTAATATAAAGTAAAAGCTAACATGAAGTAAAAGCTAACATAAATTATGGAAGAAAACTAACATGAAGTATGGAAGAAAGCTAACATGAAGTAAAAACTAACATGAAGTAAAAACTAACATGAAGTATGGAAGAAAGCTAACAAAGTAAAAGCTAACATGAAGTAAAAGCTAACATAAATTATGGAAGAAAATTAACATGAAGTAAAAGCTAAAATGAAGTATGGAAGAAAGCTAACATGAAGTAAAAACTAATATGAAGTAAAAGCTAACATGAAGTCAAAGCTAACATGAAGTAAAACTAACATTAAGTCAAAGCCAAGATGAAGTATGGAAGAAAGCTAACATGAAATAAAAGCTAACATGAAGCATGGAAGAAAGCTAATATGAAATAAAAGCTAAGATGAAGTATGGAAGAAAGCTAACATGAAATAAAAACTAACATGAAGCATGGGAGAAAGCTAAACGCTAATCACCATGGCCGGCTGTAACAGTCTCCCCCTCCATGCAGTCATCATCGGCGAGACATCGGCCGTGTGGCACCTTGACACTCTGCCAGAAACCAAGGGAAAAGTGAACTCTATCTATTTTCCAAGATGGATACCACGTGACCTCACTCACCTCGGCACAGAAGCCCAGCCTCTGATGGGGGGTCTCAATGTAATTTGTGACCACGAAAAAAACCTGCTCGCCCTGCACAATAAAATTAGCATTTACAAGTAAAAGGTTAAATAAATGACACTCTGGAGACAATCGATACCAGCCAGGCCGCTGCTAATGACCTCCGCCAAGGCGCAATAGCTCTTGACAGGGGCCAATCAATAGGGGGGGGGGGGGGGTGAGATGCAAGGGAAGGCTTTGACGTACACTTGGCGGAATGACGTAGTCCTCCGCACTCCACAGGTGAAGGCCACTCTCTGAGCTGTTGGTCAGCGTGACGCCTTTGAGCTTGGTGATGACGGATGACTGGATGGCCTCCTCTCTCTCCTGGTAGCCCTTCTTCATTACGAACACCCACCTGACACAAGACACGAGATGTCATCGGTACACAGGCGGGTCTGACGCCACGTTACTCTGATGCTGCCCCGGCCGCCGAGCCATGAGGTGATGGACAAATTGTCCATGGATATTGTCATTTAGTGTGTGATTCATGAACGACCTGACTATTTGGATTATTATCATGATCAACAAATTAATGGCAAAATCACAAATTAATTGAATTATTTCACTCTATTTATTGGATTGATATAAATTAAAAATTTAATACATAGGGATGTCCCATAATGTCCAATTCTCAATTTCCACAATTTTGCACATTAAAGGTGCTAAACCCACTCCAGCCTAGGTCCATATATTCTAATCTAATAACAAATCTCATCAATAATGAATTGATTGTATTTCTACAAAGCCCCGGGGGCCAACAAAAAACAAGCCCCGGCGGTCAAATGGCCCCGAGCCGCCGTTTGGACACCACTGCCTTAACGTGTGTCACCTGCTGCAATTTCATCAGGACTCCGGTGTGACGTCACACAGCATGGGGTCTTACCGGTGTCTCTAGATATCTCCGTTTGAGAAGTTGAAATAAAGTCACAAAGAAAGGACAAGAGGTTCTGTCGCTTTAACCGAGTAAAGCCACGGCAGCGGACCTCTATTTTTAACTTAATGAATCACTTTGGACAAGGTTACTTTCTGCAAAGTGCTAAAACAACACGCACTGCGCCTCACCCGATGATGTAGCCCAGGACGGCCAGCTGGTAGATTCGAAACAATATTCCGATTCTCCGGTTCTCTGCGATCACATACTTCTCCGTCTTGTAGTTGAGGAGAGAAACGAAGAAGGTGCCCCAGCCGGCCATGTTGTCAGCGGAGTGTCCCCGTCCCCTCAGCTGGTCCACTCGTCAGGACCGCTCACACCCCGCATGCTCCTCCGACATGCCTGAAGGCGACGTCAACATCGATAACATCGATTCGTTTTCCTCTCCGCTCCTCCTCAGCCGGATTGGACTCAACTTTACCCTTCGCTTCAATACTGTCTTTAAAGGACCCTTCACTTCAATACTGTCTTTAAAGGACCCTTCACTTCAATACTGTCTTTAAAGGACGCTTCGCTTCAATACTGTATTTAAAGGACCCTTCACTTCAATACTGTCTATAAAGGGCCCATCACTTCAATACTGTCTTTAAAGGACCCTTCACTTCAATACTGTCTTTAAAGGAAGACACCAGCAGGGCCGTGTCTAAGGGGTGGCTACTCTGGCAGGGTACTTTGTTAAATAGCACAATGACATCATATTTATCGTGCATATCTATTTGTTAAATACATATATTAAGCGGTAAAAATGAATGAATGAATAAATATATTTAAAAAGAATTGTGCTGCATGTATTAACAAAATACATTAAAAATACATTCATGGAATTTAAATACATTAACATAATATAATATTAAATAAATACATTATATTTCTGCGTAGTATTTGTGAAACGACACTATTTGTTAATTTTAGAAGGGGCTCTTTCAATGTTGACAATGACTTTTGGTGAAACTATGTAGTTTCCTCCAATACATTCTATATTTGGTGACATTGCCACAAATCTACAGTATAATAATTCAAATTGAAATAATCATTTTAAGTCAAATCACCACATTAAATAAAACATGACATACAATAAAAATCATGATCATTAAAAAAAACATTTAAAAAAATCCTGTGACTATGTGAACATATCATATATACATACAATCACCATCTAAGTCAATTTAGGACGCTGACATGTTTTTTTTCATTCATGCAACTGCTGCCATAGCAACAAGGGGAACGTATGGGAATTGATCATATATACAGTGCATGCTTTATATACATACAGTACATACTCTATAACCTTTATAGACAGAGTACATACTCTATATCCTCTATATAAATACAGTATATACAGACTATATTATATTATAGTCTGTATTTAGACTATATAGTCTATATACACACAGTACAGACTCTATATCCTCTATATCCATACAGTACATACTGACATACCTAATATAGCCTCTGCTGCCGTTGTGGATGCTGTAATCAGAGAGGGTCCAGCCATCTTCCAGCTGCTTCCCAGCAAAGATCAGCCTCTGCAGGTGGGCCTTCTTTGGATTTTGACCTTGAAGTTCCCCATGGCGCTAGAGACGCAGGGCAAGATGGAGCATCGTGTACTACGCTTCATCATTGTCTCTAGAGGGCGGTCAGACACGTACCCCTGTGGAATTAAAGTTCAAAACTATTCTCCAGCAACTTTTACAAGTTTTAACTTTCCGCATCGTACATATGGGACTTGGAAGTATGTTTCATGCTAATACAAAGGCTCTCAGTATTGATGCTAACACGGAAGCTATGTTAAATGTGTTTTCAATCTATGCTAAAACACATTTCACTTCATAAAAGCGCGTGCACGAAATGAAAACACCAAGACCTTATTGAAATTTTCTATAGTATAAAACAGAAGAGACTGTTTTGGCTGCTTTTGTTTTGAGCTGAGCATGTCGCGGACTGATGGCGTCACCTCAAACAAAACTTTTGGAGAGTTGAACACGTCGACGACTAATGACGTCACCACGACTAAATCTTTCAAAATACAAAAGGCATCGTACCACTATCATTTCAAATGGCCCAATTTCAAACACTATACTGTTAGAATCGATCCATATTTGACCACAACAGGCAGTTACTCAGAATGCTGCATTTACGTTTGAAAAAAAAATTCAATGCACTTACATTGAGCTGTGTGTTTGGTTGTAAATTAAGATACATGACGATAACTAACAAGATGAATCACCGAAAAATGTCCTGTGTTTTTGTAGAAAAGACTGTTGTATTCATGTTTCCACATTGCAGTAGTTTATAATAAAGACACCAGATGTTTAGTTTAATCATTTATTCCAACAACGTGCACTAACTTTTGGTCATAATGGCAAATGCCTTTTCAAATAAATTGCACAATACTTTACTTATGGTTAAGAACATTATGGTTTACTGGCCACCCCTCAGACGCAGGACAAGATGGAGGGTGGACTCCTTCTGGATGTTGTAGTCTGAAAGGGTGCGGCCATCTTCCAGCTGCTTTCCGGCAAAGATCAGCCTCTGCTGGTCTGGGGGAATGCCTTCCTTGTCTTGGATCTTAGCCTTGACATTTTCAATGGTGTCACTTGGCTCAACCTCGAGGGTGATGGTCTTGCCAGTGAGGGTCTTGACGAAGATCTGCATGCCACCCCTCAGACGGAGGACAAGATGGAGGGTGGACTCCTTCTGGATGTTGTAGTCTGAGAGGGTGCGGCCATCTTCCAGCTGCTTGCCAGCAAAGATCAGCCTCTGCTGGTCTGGGGGAATGCCTTCCTTGTCCTGGATCTTAGCCTTGACGTTCTCAATGGTGTCACTTGGCTCAACCTCGAGGGTGATGGTCTTGCCAGTGAGGGTCTTGACGAAGATCTGCATGCCACCCCTCAGACGGAGGACAAGATGGAGGGTGGACTCCTTCTGGATGTTGTAGTCGGAGAGGGTGCGGCCATCTTCAAGCTGCTTGCCAGCAAAGATCAGCCTCTGCTGGTCTGGGGGAATGCCTTCCTTGTCCTGGATCTTGGCCTTGACGTTCTCGATTGTGTCGCTGGGCTCAACCTCAAGGGTGATGGTCTTGCCAGTGAGGGTCTTGACGAAGATCTGCATGCCACCCCTGAGACGCAGGACAAGATGGAGAGTGGACTCCTTCTGGATATTGTAGTCTGAAAGGGTGCGGCCATCTTCCAGCTGCTTGCCGGCAAAGATCAGCCTCTGCTGATCTGGGGGAATGCCTTCCTTGTCCTGGATCTTGGCCTTGACGTTCTCGATTGTGTCGCTGGGCTCAACCTCAAGGGTGATGGTCTTGCCAGTGAGGGTCTTGACGAAGATCTGCATGCCACCCCTCAGACGCAGGACAAGATGGAGGGTGGACTCCTTCTGGATATTGTAGTCTGAAAGGGTGCGGCCATCTTCCAGCTGCTTTCCGGCAAAGATCAGCCTCTGCTGGTCTGGGGGAATGCCTTCCTTGTCCTGGATCTTGGCCTTGACGTTCTCGATTGTGTCGCTGGGCTCAACCTCAAGGGTGATGGTCTTGCCAGTGAGGGTCTTGACGAAGATCTGCATGCCACCCCTCAGACGCAGGACAAGATGGAGGGTGGACTCCTTCTGGATATTGTAGTCTGAAAGGGTGCGGCCATCTTCCAGCTGCTTTCCGGCAAAGATCAGCCTCTGCTGGTCTGGGGGAATGCCTTCCTTGTCCTGGATCTTGGCCTTGACGTTCTCGATTGTGTCGCTGGGCTCAACCTCAAGGGTGATGGTCTTGCCAGTGAGGGTCTTGACGAAGATCTGCATGCCACCCCTCAGACGGAGGACAAGATGGAGGGTGGACTCCTTCTGGATATTGTAGTCTGAAAGGGTGCGGCCATCTTCCAGCTGCTTTCCGGCAAAGATCAGCCTCTGCTGGTCTGGGGGAATGCCTTCCTTGTCTTGGATCTTAGCCTTGACATTCTCAATGGTGTCACTAGGCTCAACCTCGAGGGTGATGGTCTTGCCAGTGAGGGTCTTCACAAAAATCTGCATGTTCAGACTGAAGAAGAAAATAATTAAACAATGAAAATAACGTAATAAAATTAAAGCTAGTTTGTTTTAATCACAGCGTTGAATACAATGAAAACTATATAGTAAATGTTTGCGTTTTCAGTCATGTCAGCCTTTGAGAGGTTAAATTCCAGTCGACAGCGCCATTTTGAGATGGCTGTCGACTCCCTTTTGTTCAGCTGCCTTCCCCCCTAATGGAGGCTAAAAATGTCGAGTCATTGCCAACAGCTAACCACTACCCACATACGCTATGCCAACGACGACATAAGCTATACCAGTCAAAGTTACTAAAAATACATTTATTAAAAATGCGCACTATTCAAACCAGACAGTCGCCAATGCTTACGTAGTCAGGGTACATTTACAACCTCAAACGATAAAGCTTATTTGAGTCAACGTATTAAATAACCTAAACTAAATGATGTTACTTACGATTAGGAGTGGCGATATTGAAGATTTCAACCGCTATTGTCGTCTTCCTATATGACTTCTGCTGTCGTCGGCGGACGGTACTATGTTTTTTACCGCAACGGCTGCAGATCTTATATATACCAAAGGCTGCTACGTCATCTGATATTATCCATCCGCACTCAAAATAGTCCCGACCTTCCCCGGACGCAGAATTTCAAGCTGTAATTTGTATTATAGCGACAGTCGTCGACTTACAATGCGTTCTCATTCGTGTATATTTGTATGTTTCGATAACGGAGTTATTAGAAAACTGTATTTTACCACGAGTAGCCCTGCGGAAGAATATATCATTGCACAACGGCTCTTCTCTCCGGAATTTTCCAGAAGGATCGCAGCAACAACAATGTCCGCGATGTTTGATTGGATGGCAGGATTGTTCCGGTCTGCCATTGGTTGTTGAGCGGTAAGTAACCTACATGTTGACGACAAAATATGAAATAAAGCGTTACAAACACGAACCGGACCCATTTAAACATTGTATAGATAAGATTTTGTCTATGTGTCACTTTCAGTCTAATCTTGGGACTGGATATTTTTATTGTACACAGGTATACAAGTATAAATACATTGAAATGGCGTCGGGGTGACATCCTTTGAAACAGAAGGAGATCTAGTCGAGCTCAATTAGACTTTGTCAACAGATGGAAAACGTGCTTGGCAAACACATGCTACCAGCTGTTTCCAGATTAGCTTACAGTACAAGGCAAGGGGTAAACCGACCGATGTTGCTCTCATTTATATATTTCGACATCATGTAATTATACCAATTACATATATAGTATATATAATATACTAATTACACTACAATACTGTAGAAAAGCTCAGTCGTCTTACAGCAGGGGTGTCCAAAGTGCAGGTCAGGGGCCAACTGGGGTACAGATCTTGTTGTCCTGTGGGGCATACGTTAACCACGGTACCAATGTATTGTTGTCACATTGTTGTATTGTAAGCAAAACAGGGAATACGTGCTCGGACAAAAGAGGGCTTTGGGGGCAAAAAAGGCAGAGCATTTAAATGACTACTTTCAGTATGATATTGTAATTGTAGGTGTGTTTTTATGGCCCAACTCTAATAGGTACAGTACTCCAGAATGAGTCTAGTCCAGACTAGAGTAGACCGGAACAGACCTCTGCTTTGTGTCGAAAGACACAAGAAGTCCTCCACAAACATGTTTGTGCTGATATGGTACAGCTCATACTTGTGTATTTGGGTCAGGCTATTTCCTCCAGCAGCATGTCATAGGACACCCATCCACCCCATCCAGCCATCCCGTGATGTACCACGTCACCCAGAGCCGCGTGTGTCAGGGTGAACTAGTTCAGCCCTGCTGGAATGTGTTTGTGCAGGTCTGCTGTACTTTGCCCTGCCCTGTGCTTGGAAATAATGAGTGTGCCTCCTAAGTGTTCCAGGAAAAGGCCTACCAGCTTTGTGCTGTAAAAAGTTGCCATATTTTCATGTGAAAAGAGGGAATTGCGGTTGACAAAAGATGGCGGGAGGCTTCACATTTGAATGAAACTGAGATCTCATTTGTTGCCGTGAATGAGGACGCCTTACTTATGTAAATGCTAACCGTGATGGACTTTGACTTGTTCCGGGCGGGGGTGTCTGACGCCACAAGAGGTTTCGCAACACACAACCCAGACCGGTTTTCTCGAACCTTCTGAGGTCAGGTAAATACAATCACATTTATCTTGTAACTGCTGGGCTTTACACGTGTGAAGTAACGACTTTGGTGTTTTGTCCCACAGAATGTCCCTTGTCCAGCATACTGGCGGCTGCCACTGCGGAGCTGTGAGGTTCCAAGTGTGGAGCTCGCCAGACCTCCATGTTTTCCATTGCAAGTATGAACATTCAGTTACATCGATATGTAGTAATTATTAGTTGGAAAAATCCTTTCCATACATTTTTAACAACGCTTCTTTTTCCAGCTGCAGTATTTGTACAAAGAAACAAAACCATCATTTCATTGTCCCCAAAAGCAACTTCACACTTTTGCAGGTAGTAACGCAGCATCCATTTTAACAAGGGCAATGTTTTCAAGTTACATTTTCTTTCCCCCCCATCTAGGGAAGAGATGACCTGACCACATATACGTTTAACACTCACAACGCCAAGCACACCTTCTGTAAAAACTGCGGCGTTCAGAGTTTCTACACACCGCGCTCCAACCCTGATGGATATGGTATGAGCAAAAACCGCTGACACACCACATCACGCTCACGCTGTTTCTGCACACTGATAAGAGGGGTCTCCAAAGTGTGGCCCGGGGGCCATTTTCTTCCTGTAGCTGCATATTCACATAATATAAAGGAATTTGTCTATCAATAAGATAAGACGATTCCATCTGATTCGGTTTTTGTACACGCTCTCAGTTTTCGTACATAACTAGTCCATTTGCACATGTATCATTTCATGGAATTGAGCACCTAAACCAGGGCTGCATAGTGACAAATGAAATGCTTTATGATGTAGCTTATTATTAGTTACTATTATTATTATTAAATAAGCTAATAATCTTGTAATATGCTTTTGTTCTCATAATATTTTGACTTTATTTCCATATTATAACTTTGTCTCAAACCCAATTTTCCATTATTTAATTAATTTAGTTCCTTATGTTATCTTTAAATATTTCAACTCTATGCTATGTATTATTTTTCCTTATAATCAAGTCATCCGCTGATGACATCACGGAAGGGCGAGGGAGCTGACTTTTGCTTCCTGTTGCCATGTGTGAGCAAGCCAACAAGGATGTTATGTGATAAAAACACATTAAGAAAATGTTGGCATACATTTTGAACATAAAACGCTAACAGAGTTTTCGGTGTGTAAATTTCTCATTGATATTTCTTGATTAATTTCTTATGGGAAGAATTGCTTTTGTTTGCATACATGTCTTTCTTATTTATTACCGTACTTTGCTTTGTCAGCGATAACACAAGCTAAGACGTGGATGTTTTGTTCCGTTAGCATACACAGGATTGGTTTTAGCATCTTTAGTGTGGAAATGGTCTCAAAGTGGCCGCCCCGCATCCTTGAGTTGGGACACGTCTGGTGTAGAGAAGAGACATAAGTATATCATTACGCTAGTTGTTGCAAGCCAGCAATATCGGTCATTTATTTGCTATTATCTCCTTCCCAGGTATCGCTCCACACTGTCTTGATCCAGGTACCGTGCAAAGCGTCACGGTAGAAACCTTTTCAGGAGACAATTGGGAAGAAAGCATGCAAGCCCACAAGACCATCAGAGACATGTCCAAGCCAACGAAAGAAGCTAAATAATTCCACTGTCCTTTTTAATCAGTGCTGTGCAAAAGTAAAACAGTGCAACGTCTCAACAGGGGGTCAACCTTTCATTTCATCCAGCTTCAGGACGGAAAACAATACGGTTGTTGATGTGGGAAACCTGGCGGTCACAAGGTTGACCTAAAAACACCTTATCAGATTTATAACTAACAAACCCAAGTGTAAAAAAAAAAACAGGGCATCCTCTAAAACGTTTTGTGAGCTGTTGGTGCTTGTGGAATGACTTGGAATGTGTTGACGTACATGTATCTTGAGAAGGCGACATACAGATAACGAAACCACACCAGTTGAGTGCGATGACACAGCATGGCAGCCTGTTTAAAGTAAAAAAACGGTGAATAGCGGCCAAACGTGAAGTGGGGTTGATTCGTCTTACTTTGCACTGGCTGTAGCCTTCTGAGCCGATGATACAGCAGAGGGACGAGGGAAGGAGCCAGCTGAGAGGGAGTTCCAAGAAGGAAGTGTACTTCCTGAGCAGGCCAACGGTCACCAGGGAGAGAAAACAGCAGTCTGGGGAACAGGAAGAGACCTCCTTTGTAGTGAATGTTCATGGCTACTGCACGTGATTAGTAGGAAGAAGAGCTCATGCGATACTCAAATAAAATGGAAATGGGTATTTTAAAAATAGCAACAAAATACCAAAAAACATTTTAAATCATAATTGTATAAATATGCGCTGTAAAAAATTAGGGCTGTCACAAATAGCATAGCACGTCAACAGCAGCAACTCATTTCATAATACAGTAAACCTCGGATATATCAGACTCGGATATATCGGAAATTCGCTCACAACGGACAGATAAAAAAACCAATTTTTCTGTAATGCATTTCCAATAAAAATTCATTGCATATATCGGATTTTTTATAACGGATTTCGCCTATTTCGGACAAAATCTCCAGTCCCGTTCCAATGCATTTCCATTAAATTTCCCTCGCATATATCGGATGGCCGCATCGTGGCGCTCCGATTCGCCGAATCGTGACAGGCCGCTATACGACATCATTTGCAGCGTTGCCTGCGCGTCCAAGTACATTGGAAACATAGTCAAGGAAGTGCCTTTTTATAACGGATAAAATCCGATTTACGCATATATCGGATTTATATCCAATATATGCGTAAAACGGACATTTTCCGGTATACGCATATAACGGATTTCGCTTATATCGGACAAAACCAGTGGGAACAATTGAATCCGATATATCCGAGGTTTACTGTAATACATTTTATTTGTATAGCGCTTGTCAGCATACTCAAAATGCTGAAAAAAACAGTAGAAAAACACATTAAAATATTTTTTTTGTGGACACAGTAAAAGCCCACTCCAAAATGTGTAGATTTACCGTTTTGTAAAAGGCCTGTGGAGACGGCTTATGGTAGAGAAATGAACATTCAATTATTTGCAGCAGCTCTGCATATATGGACTGGCCTTTTATTGTGGCCACCCTAAGGCAAATTTGTGCAAGAATCATGCAAGAATCTGTGAGGTGCTTCGCCTATCTCGGCAAAGGAGAAATGCTGCCTAAGATTTCGATATTTGAGAGTAATAAGCGTAGAAAAAGTCAATGACTTCAGCTCATCAGAGATGGGAGCAAAAACAAAAGTGCTGCATTTCTATTTTTCCATCCATCCATTTTGTTCTTATCATCTGGAGGACTTCATGATTGGTTTATCAACATTTAACTAAAACAGAAAAACTGGATTTCAGATTGAATGTTGCTTCGATTTGTGTTTGTGTGTACGGAAAACACCGGCTTGCTGCACGGCCAAGCAAAGAAGCTTAAGGGTCACATCGGGGCTAATTCGCCACCGCCGCCGCCCTTCCAGGCTCATGCCAGGTCCATGACACAGGTGACGTGTCGTTGCTGTGCAACCTCGGAGAGCACGATTGACGACTCAATGTTATGAATGATATCCCGTCACCTCTGCTAACGCACGTCACCAACTGGTCCTGCAGGTTTTCTTGGTTTCTGTGCAAACAATGGATGTCCTTGACCTTACAGGTTTGGATGTGCAGCTCTCAGCCTGTTGGCACGTCTCCTCGTTTGGCCTTCCACGTGCTCTTTGACATGTCACATGTCACAAAGACACTTTGAGCAAGTACCAGCCACCGTGAGGAGAAAAAGATTCCTCCTAGGATAGAAAGTGGCCACATGTGTACACAAGAGGGCGCTATATATAACGGAAAAGACAAGCCGGGGCTTCTATTCCTTTAGAATGTTTAGAGCAGCATAACCAGTGTATTTTGGTGACTTTTGGCATGGTCAGCAAAGCATCCACGTAGTCAAAAGTAAAAGAAAAAGAAAACATACCAGTGGGTGCTTGGTCAGTGGCGGCAAGGTGCCTGAGGGCGGAGAAAAAGAAAGCTTTGGTTAAAGTCCCCTAGGATGCAAACATGATGAAAACAATTTGATCTCTTAAAAGGGAGCCGTTCTTTTGGCTCCTCTCCTAAAACAGTCAGCTCTTTGATCTCTATGTTTTTAATGCTTATGTCATTTTTATTTGAAAACCAAAATATTATTGAAATATACAAATCAAATCAAATACATAATTTCTTTGTGTGCTCAGCATGAAACAGACTGCTACAACAAAAGAGTTGTAGAACAAAGACAAAGACGAGACGATACGCAAGAATGAGCCAAGATAGGAGATCGGCAGTGATCACGTTGAGGACAAATCACATGACAGGAAGGAGGACGTGAAAGCACGTGGAGGAGTGTAGCGTACAGAAGGTTACGCATTGTAGGGCGATATTAACGCACACACACGGTTCAGTTCCGTATGTGACAATAGTAATCGTAGTAATAGCATTAGAATTATAATAGTAGTAATTATAGTAATAGTTCATGGTGTTGTATTTTTCAAACAATTGTTATTTTTGAGTTGGTGTAGTTGTTTAGATGCTCACGAAGGCGACATCTATTTGTGTCCAAGTGAACGTTATGCTTGAAGTGTATCTTTTTCTCCCATTTCTAGTCGAGAACTGATATTTTCCTGAAACGTACCTCCAGTACGTTCTACTGCCGATTACTAAAGACCGGAAAAGGGTAGAAACAAACGTTTATTTCGTATGAAAGCAGTTGTTTTGGTAGGTGCCATGTTTATATGGCCATAGAACACAATATTCTTAAAAACGGGTGGGATTGAATGAGTTAAAATGTGCAAAGATGAAAGAAAATGTGCATTCAGACACACCAGTTGATCAACCATGTGTAGGTTTTAACACAAAAAAACACCAGCACATGACCTAGCATGTTGGCAGCGTGGACGCCAACCGGTATCGTGGACTTGCCAGGACTGAGATGAGAGATTTGCTCGCTTTGATTACAACACAAATGCAATCGATGCCCTCCAAATAAGCTTGAGCAGTGTAGTTGCATTAAACATTGGAAGCCATCTATGGTCTTTCATGCGGAGATGTTATTTCAGAGGTCACATTCTATCAATACGACGTCCGCAGCAACATGAAGGTGAAGTTAGGAGACCAAGAATGTCATGGGACCAGTCTGTTTGGAAGACAACAAGGTCCTCTTTTCCAAGGGAGAAGCAGCATCAAGCCTCCCCAAACCGGAGCTGTCCTCCCACGTCACCCACTTTGGTGTCAGGATTTATCGCTGCTCTCCGGGTGCCCTTGAGCAACCTCTAACCCATGTATCAAAACATCAGCTATTCCAATGTAGCCTACCTTACAGCTTTATAGACGGATATGTGGTTGGCATGGCCGCTCACTCCGCTCCCATCGAAGGTCAGCACCTGAAACAACAAGACGCTGCGGGTGAAAGGCCAGAATCTGGGTGTACATAGACCGAGCTATTTTTCGGGTTCCTGTCTGAGCCTGTTCTTGGAGGTGGTAGTTGGCGGCCACCAACTGATATTTAAGACTTTTTTCTCGGAGCGTGCTCGCACCCTGGAAGACGTACTTAAAAAAGCAGGTCTGAGGCAACAACATAAAAAAGCCTTTTCTACGATGCCTTTGCATCTAAAGCCATAAGTCTATGTCAACTAGCCGTGTCCAAATGAAATATTAAAAGATGGAAGGAATTTCAACTTCCCTTTCTGCTGTTTTTTTTTTTATTATGACAGAGGCTGGGCGGCACGGCGGTCTAGTGGTTAGCGCGCAGACCTCACAGCTAGGAGACCAGGGTTCAATTCCACCCTCGGCCATCTCTGTGTGGAGTTTGCATGTTCTCCCCGTGCATGCGTGGGTTTCCTCCGGGTACTCCGGTTTCCTCCCACATTCCAAAAAACATGCTAGGTTAATTGGCGACTCCAAATTGTCCATAGGTATGAATGTGAGTGTGAATGGTTGTTTGTCTATATGTGCCCTGTGATTGGCTGGCGACCAGTCCAGGGTGTACCCTGCCTCTCGCCCGAAGACAGCTGGGATAGGCTCCAGCACGCCTCGCGACCCTCGTGAGGAAAAAGCGGTAGAAAATGAATGAATGAATGAATGAATGACAGAGGCTTGCTTACGTACCGGTGTATGGACCGCTGACAGGCCATATATAACACTGACTAATACCAGCCACTAGGTGGCAGTGTCACTTTGCTTCACTTCACTCTCTACTGTCAATCAAGCAGCATTGCTTGATGTTACTTTGACGTACAGGCAGTGGTCGTTTACATTCATACACTGATGTTTTGACATTCCACCAACTTGGAAGTCAACCAGAGGTGATGGAATGCTTGTCTGGTTTGATGACAAAAAAAGAGCAGAGTAAAAAAAAATAGCACCTCCTGTGAAGTCATTCATCATTCTGCTGTTTTCAACTGCTCACTACCACATTCACCTCTTGTTGAAAAACATTGCATTTTTTTGTGCAAAATCAAACAACAACAACCAAAAAAGCCAATCTTTTCAATTTCAATGTGGCTACAATCCATTCTTCACCACTTTGAAAACTATTTCTTATATTTTGTCTTTATTTTTCAAGGAAATAATAAACAAATAAAGTAATGAATAATAATAAATAAAGATAAAAATAAATGGAATAAATCCTAATTTAAATAATAGAAAAAACTACAACTAAAAACTGGTAAATTAAAAATAAAAACAACCAAAAACAAGACAAAAAAAAACAAACAAAAATGAAAAAATACAACTATTTTTGCTCCTTCTTATCAGCTAATGGCACACAAGTGCACCAGGGTTGATAGGAATCTCTCTGCAACACTGAGTCAGTCTAAAAAGGCCCCCTCCAAAACTTGAGAGTCACGCCTGAGCAGAAATAACGGGCAGCCTGCAGGATTTTTATAGAAACCACGAGTGAAAGTGGGATGCTGGGCGAGGGCCACAGACTGAACGCTAAGTGTAAGTTATCAGAGACAAGGGTCTGGTCGGGGAAGGCGAGAACACGACGGTGCATACCACGTTAAAGGAGTGAGCTTCCAAGTGTTTGGCAATTAGAGAGGCGGCCAAGGAAACGCTCCATTCTGCTTTGGGATCGTCTGGAAGTTTCCTGGAAGGCAAAGGCATGCACTCTGTTATCCGCTCGCTTGCAGCCATGTTACATCAGTGTTTGACTGGGGTACATCATGTCCGAGTGCACACCTCACGGTAGATAAGGTCACATGTACAAGTGACTTGTTTTAGGCATTAAAAGTTAGACCGTCTATATCAGGGTCAGGTAAAAAAAAACCCCCAAAAAACGCATTTATTAAAAACAGAAAAATGAATAAACTTTGCTTTGGTTCCGATTTTCTACAATAAAAGCTCTGATAAAACATTCCACTGTTCTCAAATATCTTAATTTTTATTTTTCTACACAAAATAAGATGAAAAATAAATAAATCAAGAATAAAGAAAATCAATCAATCCGTAATAAATAAATATAATAATAATAATAACGGCAAATAATAAAAATTTAAGAAACCACATATAGTTGGTGGGTAGACAAATGATTTTTTTCTGATTAAAATGAACAAAGCATTATTAGAGCCCTGTAGACATGACAAAACACGACTATAGTCACATTTATACTCTTTTTATTTACAACATATTGCGCAACTGCGGGGTCTTGAGACACATGCTAACTCGCAAACTAGAGAGCTAGCGACCTAAACGGTAGCCTTCAAGTTATTTCCTTTCAACTTAAATAGCCAAAAACTTACCACTTCCACACGGACAGGGAGGATAACTATTAACAGTTATTTAACCTTTAACATGAACATTAATCAAACGTAATGATTTTTTCTGGGTACATGATACCATACAGCATCCATATCAAACAAACTTTCATATCAAGGCGGGGGCCTCAAACTAGTGCCCTGTGGGCCACATTTGGCCCGCGGGTCGCATGTTTGAGACCCCTGGTCTATATATTGCTCTATTTGCCTGTGTGGCTTTTGAGGATAAGTTTCGATGTACTTGCATAAAAATGGGGGTAGCTTCAGGGCCGTGTCCTCTGTCGTGCCCCCTTCCTTTTGTTGCCAACAATGACTCAGGACATTTGCGCCAGCAGAGGGAATTGATGGATTAGGTCACAAATCTATGAGCTGCCAGCGAAGGGTCAGGCCATGGTGGAAAAGGTGGTGTGCGGGGGTTGCAGTGTCAGGGGTGGAATCCAGGACTGTGCACTGCCGGGGTTTCAAGGGGCCGACTAATATGTAACGCTAACGTGTTCAGGCTATTCAGCACAAAGACAAGCCTGGCTGCAATGATCAAGTTATTTGAAGTGGGGGTTTGTCTGCACGTCTTTGCCAAAGACAATGTCAAAGAAATGTGTTTGTGTGTTTTCCACTGTTAAACGAATCTGGCTCGACATTTTATAGTTTCTTTCCTGGACCAGGCTACACCTCTCCACCAAGTTCTGGGAAAACTGAACCCGACATTTTTGTTGTTTCTTCTAGTCTTCATGTTACATTGCAGCATGTTTTCACGCTTACATTTATTTATTTTTTTGCTCCAGTGTGAGAAAAATACAAAAGTTTTCCCAAGCAGAAGCAGTGAAGCAGTGTCAGCTTCACCATGGCAACACGGCCAAATGTCCTAAAATAACCCCCCCATCCACCACGTGTAGCCGTGCATGTGGATGCCTAATTGCTTGCAGGCTTTTGTGAGCGGTGGTTGAACTTTCGCCCACTAAGGGGATTCAGTGTGTGTATGTGTGTCACAGTGGGCTTGTTTAGTCTGCTCACATGGCCCATGGGCCCGTGGAAGTGCCAGACTTCTGCACACACACGTTTACACTATAGCGTAGGTCAGGGGTGTCCGAAGGACGGCTCGTGGGCCGCTTGTGGTTGTTGTTTTTAAAATCGGCCCTCTACATATATAGAAAACAAAGTAAAATAATTATTAAGGATATAATATGAAATGGCTGCATGGTGGGTGAGTGGTTAGCATGCAGGCCTCACAGCTAGATGCAGGTGTGTCTTGAAATGTTTATTGTCCCCCAAACGATATATTTTACCAAATAAAACACTGCTGTTAAATATTTTCACTGTCTAGAGTCCTGGAAGTGGCATTTGTGACATGTATTTTCTCACAGGCAATTTGTACCGTCTGTCAGACGTTTGCAGCGTTTCTTGAAATGCTGGCTTTTCAAGGATATTACGGAGCAGCATTTCTTTTGCTGTGACTTTGTCAACACACACCGTTTTGCGCTGTTGTCCGTCAAGCGTTGAGATTTTGCACTTATTAAGCAGTCCTTCAACGCACCATAATTGCTGGGAGACGCTAAAGTGAAACTTATATACGTAGTTGTCCCTCATTTATCTTGGTTAATCGATTCCTGATCCGATCATAAGTGAATTTCCGTGAAGTAGGATTCCGACTTGGAAATGGAATAGTTTATAGTTAGAGCACGGAAAAGCTGATTTCAAACTTTTAGATTTGTATTTTTACATTATTAGCATCACAATTGCCTTTATGTTGTATTTTAGTTTATTTGGCCATGGAAAATACCTCATTTAGGCCCCAAACACATCAAGTTTGCTTGAATATGCGTATTTGTGACTGCTAATAGGCCGTAGTCCACCCGGACACGACATGACACTCATACGGCACGGTTAGATTTGTACGGCGAGCGGCTGTAGTCCATGACCGGGAGCGGGCGGAGGTCAAGTCAGTGCAAGTGGAGAGGCAGCAGAGCGTGTTCCGATCGAGCTTGATGACAAAGGCCCCAAAATGCACCGGGGCCGAAGATTCTGTCCACACAGCTGTCCTATTCATCGGCAATAATGGGAAAATCCTATTTTGAAACGGGAGTCATCTGATATCCTGTCTTCTCAGAGCGCTTAGCTGCAGTACAGTCGTAGGAGAGAGTTGCCAACATGAAATACACCCAACTCCCTCACCGGCATCTATAACCAGGTTGCATGAATACGGGACATATTGAGAGTGACTTTTTCGCTTGTGCACCCAGTTGAAAGTACACGTCCTGTACATGCCCATCACTGTCTTGTGTGTGTGAATATTTCTTTTTGCCTAAAACCCTACAATAATAGGTCTGCTTTCACGGATGACAAAGGAAATCCAAAATATATCCACATTTGAGAAAGTGGCTCTAAACACCGCCAATAGATTGCAGTCCTGTTTGAAACATTGGATAAACAAACAATAAATAACCTTCATCAGAGGATGGTGCTATTTTTCTACCCTCATACAAAATGTTTTTCGAGTTCAGTAAAAGGTGAGAACATGTTATCTTTTATTTTGATTCTAGAAAAGTTCGACCTGGACAGAGTCGGTCAATAGCAGACTGCACACAAGTATTCATTCAAAGACGGTCTAACAAGCAGAAAGACTCGCACACACAAAAGCAAACAATGTGGAATGACCTACATTAGCAGTGCTCGGAGCTTTGCCAAAATATAACCCACGGTACTCTGCGGTTGGCTGAAGAAGACAGTGGCCTGGAGGGGATGGGGGCTGGGGCGGAGGGGTGTTGTGTGGGGGTTAGGAAAGCAGTGAGAGATCGGAGGGTGGTGTCAAGAGTGAGCAGGGTTGGCTTTCGCAAAGTGCTGATTAGATGTGTGTTCAAACACCAGAATACACAGAAGAGGAAACCGGGCTCCGCTCCAAGTGCAGACAGTTCTGGGGTCAAAGTTCATCCACAGTTGAGCAGACAAATCCATAGGGATTCATATTCAGGCAGCCTGGAGCTTCTTTGAAAACTATTTCCAAAGGAAGCTACACCCCAAGAAATGAATCTACATTTCGCAACATCAAGCATGTGCTCATTGATGCCGATTCAGTAATTAGTTCATGAATTTAGTGTGTCAATCTAATTTTTAATCCTTCCACTTTCCATATGCAAGTTGATTTATAAAAATCAGGTTTTATGCCTCGTGCTTACGGTGCTTGATTGTTTCGGGGTGGAAACCAATGGTCAATCACACCCTGAAGTGGCCACTGATTGGCTGTCATTGTGTGTGAGCTCCCATTGTAGCACTGTTGTTTCCGTCAACGCTAACGATGACAAAATCTATTTTTCTAAAGCCGAAAACAAGACGGTGACGATATAAACATGGCGAAAACGTGACAAGTGATGAGTTGAGAGACGACGAGACTGGACAATAATATTAGATGTGGGTCTATCAGATGATTAAAAAGTGAGTGTGAGGGCCGTTTACCTGTGGTTTATTATGCTGATCCTGGAGGATGGTATGCCCAGTTTGGCACAGCTGTCGAAAAGTTCTTCTTTACGCTGAGCACCTTGATGGTAGTAGTCTCCTGTAGACAAATTGGTGAACACATAAGGCTCCAGAAGCTTTGCAATAACAGTGAATGAAAGACATCAGTAACAATTTGAAATGATTTACAGCAGAGGAGTCCAAACCTTTTCCAGCCAGGGCCACATAGCCACAATAAAAATACCACATATTTGTAAGATGTGCTAAAAAGTTATAAACGGTAATAATATATAGGTCAGATTTTATTTTATTTTTTTGTTTAACAAATTTCCAAGTATTGGAGAGTGACATTATTTTAAAAGTGCATCAAGAAAGCCAAATACTGTATTCCAAACCTTTTCCAACAACATTTAAACGATGCAATTAGATCTACTGTATCAACACCAGAGTGCTCATCAATGATTAGGCACAAAAAGATCACAATTCAAACGTCAAAAAACGGAAATCAATTGCTAGACTCTTTTGATAATTAATAATGATAATTTTAATTCCCAAAAAGTAAATAACAAGGGTCTCATCGTGACTGTAGTGGTTATTATTCGGTCTAATTCAGCGACCACAAACTAAAACGTGGGCAAACGACCTTAGTGTGTTATTAAAAAACAGACATGTAAAGATACTGTACCTTCTGATAAGCACAACAAATGCACGCTAACTTTAAACTCGACAAGTCGTATGATCGTTGGTCCAAAAAACAAGCATTCATCGTCTGGGTGCGCAGTTACAATTAGAGCTTTAACTTCACCCCCGTTTGTTTGCCGGGATGGTAGAGCATTCAGGACATATTCGAACGGCTTCCCTAAAGATCGACGATATCGATAATAAATGCATTTCAAACAAACCACATATGCTACAATGGCGGCTAGGATCAGCCAACCGCTCATTATTTTAACCCGTAATCATAAACAAACCGTGTGAAACCAGGTGCCGTACAAATGGTTCCGAACTCAAAACTAGAGTACAAGCGGAAACTACTTGTACAACACTAGTCAGTTTATCCAAAACTTGCATTCCAAAAAGAATCATTGTCCTTTAATTATTTTATCTTTAGGGTTTCATCCTGTTTGTATTGAGAATTTACGTATTTGTGAACATTACAAGGGAAATGAAAGCGATTATTGTTTTTTTAATCATTTGAATGAGAAATGCGTTGTGTATAACGAATAAATAAATTACATTCTAGTTTTACATTCGCGTTAAGACAAATACCATTTATAAACATTACCGTGTTTAAGGGGAAGATTTAGCGAGCACACAAAACTATCCTGGCAGGTACATAAAAACCTACGTATAAATATTTTTTATTTTTACACAAAAAGGTGACTAAATTCAATAGTTTATTACAAAATATAATAAATGAGGTGTATATTCAGGTACATATGTTAACTGACACCAAAACTGTGAATTTTACTAAACGGAGACCATTTACCTTTCAGGACATGGACCGACAAATGCGGCGCAGCCTTTTAGTCTGCCTAGTCGTCCACAGCCCTTTACCCGCGGATTTCCACCAAACAATTGCATACGATCTGCTTAGAGATACAATCCTCTCTCTTCCGTTGTCTCTCTAAATATGAGGTGGGTGCAAATTCAACAAAAATACATGCGTGGTGCTTTGCTATTCATGTGATCTGATGTGCGCCGAGAATCTGCCTTGCAAGATGGCGACGTGGTTGCGAATTCAAAGGTGAAATACGGGCTGAGTTAGCTGGCTAGCGACAACAACAACATCTTCGATGTGGTCCCACACCACAGTTATATAGATTAACGTTCTTTATTATTGTGCGTGTTTATATTGTATCATTTGTTGAGCTTCCCAAGCAAAGCTTCTGTTGTAGCAAATAGGCGACCAAACATATTGCCCATTAATGACGAGTATTCTTGTACAACAACAACAAACATTTGCAGCAGATATAAAATATTTGTCCCTTTGCTTTGGAATCGCTCATCAAAAACGTCAATGTGAAGCGATGACTAATCTATTATCATTAGAATGCTCCATTAATGCTGAAACGGAACTTTAGTTATATAAGTGATTGTTTGATCGTCGCCACTACATCCACGAACACGACAGAACCGACGTGGAAGTGGGGAAACAGCTGATTGCATGTTCACATTTATGTCGTAGCTTTGTGCGTGGCCTCATGGAAGCCAGGCAGAGCAAATCATGTGCGTTGCATGAGGCCAAAATGTGGAGGAGTTGCAAGGATACTTCTTAATCGAGCTGCATCACTGCAACAATTTGTTTCCTGTTTCCACGCACCCTGTTACATATACAATTCCACAGAATTGGAAGGATTACCACGACTCTATGTGACACAAATCTATCAACGCAAATGAACATAGACCAACCGTGGATGACAAAATAATAGCAAAATGCTTGAAAGAGCAAAAACACACTAAAGAGAAAATACATGTAAAAGTAAAGTGGCTTTATAGGAAGTAATACACAGTCACTACGTCCGTGTTTTGTTATGAGTCATTTCTTGAATTCAGTGGTGTCTCACGCTTTCTTACAACTTTCTTTGGCTGCATTTTGGGTTATTTTGCAGCCGTGATTAAAAGAAAAGCAAAATTTGTGCCGTAACTGTCGTAGTTAGCCCAGTCCACCGCTGATGACATCAGAGAGAGGCCATGGAGCTGACCTCCGAACTCGTTCTCCATTTGCTAACGTGGACTTTAGTGATATAAAATACATTCATAACACAGTCGGACTCTGGCAATGTGTTTTTTGAGGACTAAATATTGATTATAGTACGCTTGACTTCAGTTGAATGCATGTGTTCTTGTGCTTTTTTCAATTCATGCCGATGCCATAGCAACTTTTGAAGGAATTACACACACAGAATATAAAACTGCATCAGATTGAGCCGATAGTAATCTGTTGATAATCCTTGGCTTGCATACGTGACATTTCAAGATGCGGATTGACAGCCTTGATGGCTCCACAGCGTTCTTTATGGTAGCACGCTGGAATTGTTTCTCTCAATGATTTCAATTTCTTCTATTAAAACTCGCAGCGCAGACGCCTGCAGAATGAAGAGATCATACTACAACTTGCTTGCTGACCGCAGTAATGTCCCGTAGAGTCTGAGATGGTGATTTAGTCACCACAGACCTCACATCAGCAGACTTGTGCGTGTGGAAGTGCCAGCTCTAGATAGTCTGCCACAAGCACCAGATCAGTGGTAAACAACAAGTAAAAGGAAGCTGGTGTGCATGGTGTCGCTGTTTGCCTGCGTTGGATTCAATACGCCAAGGTGGATGTGTCGTAGAGCTTGTGAATTAGCATTAGCATGTAAAACGGGCGCAATGCCAGTGGTCCGATGGCGCTCTCAACAGGGTGGTCTGTGTTTGCATGGGGAGACATATCTTTTTTTATATACCAGTATTCTTCCTATAACTAGAAAGTGATTTATACTAGTATAAATGACATGTACCGATATGAATGATAAACAGAAACACTGTATGGACACATTGGCGCCTATTATGTACTACATATGTAGGGCCCTATGATTTCTGTGTTTGTCAAACCCGTAAATACTGCCGCTGCGCTCTTTCCTCGGTAATCTCAATCAGTGCCATGCTAATTTTTAATACATTTTAAACTTTTCTACGATTTTTTTAATCTACGATTGATTTTTTTAAGAGAACTGGAACTACTTGAGCTATTTTCATTGACTGGGGTAAATAAACGCATGTTATGTTTTTGCGTCTCTGCACAGTCTGATGCTGCCAGTGTCCTAGTTTCTATTGTCTGACATTGAGTGACATGTCTGGCACTGACACGGAATGATGGGAGACGTCAGGGTGACACACAGGGCAATATCCTGATCGCAGTCAACAACACGGCAAAGGAAGAGGCACTGGTTGGTTGGGTTTCGGTTAGGGCTGTCAAAAGTAGCGTGTAAATGGAGTTAGCTTGTTAATTTCATTTTGTAAACAAGCCACACCTCCATGTCATGACGGCAGACGGAAGCATAGTGTAGTGTAGCCCCACTGGGCCTGTCACCATAACAAATATTGCTTGTCCTACAAAGATTTTATTGTCAACATTATTTTGAGATCATTTTTTCATGAATGTAATGATAATGTGAGTACACCATATCGACAACTTCAATTCAAAGGGGACCTATTATGTTTATATTTATATTGAATTGTGGGCTCCTATAGAGCAGCTACAGGGAAACCCGATTTCTCGTTAATAAATATTTTGTGGGCACTCGGCCTGGGACGATAATAAATAAACGAATGAATTAATCATACAATGAATGGGAATGAAGTGGATCATTTTGCCATGTACAAATAGCCGTGTACATGCGTGTCTGTTGTCCTCCTCTCTTGCATCCAAATAAACGGGGAGAGGGTTCACTCTGTGCATTATTTTCAGCACCTTTATGCAAATGTTTGATAAACAACATCTTGGAGGGAGTGAGCCCCTTTTCTTTGTCTTGGTGGATGGAGGTGGGGCTGGTATCATACACACAGGGCGAGGCAGTGCTGGTAACTCAATAGAAATGACATTATGAGATTGCAGTATAGTCATATATTTTATCATTGTAAATTTTAAATCTTGTCTCGTCTTTTTCTTGCAAACAGAACCTTGTGTATTGTCCCCCCCCCACCCCCCCCCAGTAGCCTGTGATTACTTTCTATGTGCTGAGTAGCCGTAGCGCCATGACCACCATAATAAACCACAAGTGAGAGCTGCAGGAAGCCATGTTATTTATCTGACCAGCAGGCTTTTACCACTAACAGATGCATGTAGCATTCTCCTCCTCATCGACGAGAAACCCCACCCAGCCTAGCGAGGCGACATGGTCAGCGTTGGGCCAACAATCAGATTAGAGCGAGTGCATGTACATGCAGAACAAAGAATTTTAAGAATCAGACTATTTTAATATAAACGATCTTAAGTGTAAAGTCTGTCCAATGTCTTCCTACAGGTGGTTTGTGTCCTGAAACATGGTGGAGCTGAAGCGTCAGTGAAGCAGCCTCAGCCCTCTTGCACCGAGCCAGGATGTCCAGCAGCTCCGGCTACCCCCCCGGCCAGGGGAGCTTCAGCAGTGAGCAGAGCCGGTACCCATCCCATTCTGTACAGTACACGTTCAGCAGCACGCGGCACCACCAGGTGAGGTTTGCTTCCGTCTCTTTACTTCCATCGCTTTGCATTGTACCACCCCTCTAATCTCGTTGTACATCTTGTATAATGACAATAAAGTCCATTCCATTCCATTCCATTGATGAATGGGACATGAGCTACAGTCTATTGTGTCTAATGGGGTTTATCACAGCTGTGGAGTGTAGTACAGTAAACCTCGGATATATCGGACTCGGATATATCGGAAATTCGCTCACAACGGACAGATAAAAAAGAACCGATTTTTCTGTAATGCATTTCCAATAAAAATTCATTGCATATATCGGATTTTTTATAATGGATTTCGCCTATTTCGGACAAAATCTCCAGTCCCGTTCCAATGCATTTCCATTAAATTTCCCTGGCATATATCGGATGGCCGCATCGTGGCGCTCCGATTCGCCGAATCGTGACAGGCCGCTATACGACGTCATTTGCAGCGTTTGCAGCGTTGCCTGCGCGTCCAGGTACATTGGAAACATAGTCAAGGAAGTGCCTTTTTATAACGGATAAAATCCGATTTACGCATATACCGGATATAAATCCGATATATGCGTAAAACGGACATTTTCCGGTATACGCATATAACGGATTTTGCTTATATCGGACAAAACCAGTGGGAACAATTGAATCCGATATATCCGAGGTTTACTGTACCACAGTGTAGTACCACAGTGTAGTACCACAGTGCTCATCCATGTAGACCAGGGTTATTATTGGAACATGGCACATTCCAAAAATATTATTTAACAGCAAACTAAAACAGAGTTGTAATCTAATGAGCAAAAATAACCTCATTTTAGTAGCATAAAGTTGAAATATTATAGAAAAACATGCTTTTTTTAAAAGTTGGAATATGACAAACAAACAAAACAAAAAGTTGTATTTATCCAAATAAGTCCATTAAAAAAAAGTAAAATTTTTGCACACCGAGAGGGGGGCTGCATGTTACCTCTTTGGGCTATGCCGGGAAATCTAGCTGCAATGTTATTTCTCAGGAAAAAAGAATGAACGTTTTCAGCCACTCGCTGGTTTGATCATGGAGGTTGTTGGCCCTTCTTGGAGCTTCCACAAAGTACGTGGTGGCCTGGAGGAGCTTTGACAGCCGCTAGCGGAACCTTTTTACCCGGGTAGGTTTTGATGGAAAGTTATGGGATTATTTGAAATTAGCAGCATAATCTGCATCAAAAATGTGCTGTAGATTTGCTTTCATTGAGAAGCTAAATTGACCACAACGTTTCTCAAGCGTTTCACTTCCAGATAACTTCACCGTTGTTTATTTATATAGCGCCAAATGACAAAGCAGTCATCTCATTGCACTTTCCACATGAAGGTGAAAACTGAAGAAGCATGAAAGCTGTTCAAATTAAAAGGGCATCAGTGTTCTCTTCTTTATTTCAGAAGCACTGCTTAGCTTTTATATGGCAGAGCCCAAACGATTATTTGAGATTTAAGATGCATTTTCTCATTGAAACGAGTGATTGCTATCTTAAATATTTGGAATCCAGCCCTCTGCAGTTGTTTTGGTTGAAATAGGGCGTGTTAGAGGCCAGATTTCCTAGAAGCCTATTTACACAGAACCTTTCGCTGGTTTGTTTCTGGGCATTTGCATTGTTTGCTTAGATCTGGAACAAAACTGGAGTTAGGAAATATTTCCTGTAATTCCAGGTGCTTGGTCAGGGTTTTGTGCAGGCCATTGATAACATTTATGTGCTTTTCAGTCTTTTTTTTTTTCATGGTGGAAATAGGTGGGTCTCAATGAGGTGCATTGCATTGCATGCATTGTTAGCTAGCTCATATTACCTTGTTTTTTTGTGTTTCAATGCACAACAAAGGGAAAGAAATATGTGTTCATGTTTACATAACGATTGGGAATGATGGGCAAAATATCCAAAAAGTGCTTGATTGTTTCATCAAGCACTTTTTCATCTTCCATGTTGTCTGAACTTTTTTCCTTGTAATACCAAAATACCAAGATATAGATCCTGTAAAAATACTGACATTCGTGTCATATCGCCTCGCCCCAGTTCATTCCATAATGTTGTCAAAGTGCAGAAACCCGGAATGTATTTACACCCAAAGATGATTCACGATATATCAGAAATGCTTCCAACTCTTTTGGTGATGTGGTTTTTGAAGTGCTGCCCTGGCTGTACTCGTTTGATTTCCTCTTTTGTAATTGTCCTCACCACAAAATGATGGGACCGGTTTGCATTTGGTCCAGGTTCTTTCTGTGACCGCATCCCGTCTGCAGCCCGAGGAATAACCCCATCAGGTTGAAGACCCAATTTAGTATCTCAGAAAGCAATAAGCTTGGCGTCATGTCCTAGGTGGGCATTGTTTAGCGATAATAAGAACCCAATGATGAGGTGGTCGACATAAACAGCAAGGACTTAGGCGGGTAGTCTCACGTGTCATTTAATCAACATTTGATGTCATAAAAGGAGGACACCTTCGTCAAAAAGTGGTCTTAGGAGTTAGGCTAATAAACGTTCACTGTTCAGATTGGTTTAAAATGTGTTGTGATGTGCGCATCTTTTGTTCAGGATTTCACCATCCAGGATTATCGGACTCACATGCAGGATCCGCAGGGGCGAAGACGACCGTCTTTACTATCTGAATTCCACCCTGGGACTGAAAGGTATGGTGTTTTATCCAATAGCGGTATTCATGCTTAAAAGGAAGCACATTAAAGGTGCCGTCTAGCCTCCTTAGGTACTGCAGGGGGCGCTAACCCTCTACTGTATGTTTTAGCCACTTCCTGATATGTTAATATGAATGCAATAATAACATATGCGATATGTTAATATGAACACAAAGCGTCTGGAAAGTGACGTATATGTGCAAAAGCACGACATCGCTCACATTTCCGTGTGTTTACGAAAGTAAACATTGCCACAGTGTGAGCGCTAGTGATGTGCGATACCATTGATTTAATTTCCAAGTCGATACTGGGTAGAAAGTTAGGCTGGTATCGGGGATCCCGTCTGATTCGATATGCAAATTCACCTGATGTAGCATAAAGAATACATCATAAGACATCAGTCATTTATTGATGTAATTTAAACACTTTAATTTGTTCTGGTGTGGTATTATGAATTTATAAGTTTTAGTATAAAGTATTAGAATACAACTTTTTTGTCAACATGTTCCCTTTATTTTTTGCTGCTGATTTAAAAAAATGTTTATTTTAACACTCCACGCGGTCCACAAATGGCCCCCGAACCGCACTTTGGCCACCACCGCCCTCCTGTTTGCAGTGTGATGCTCCACTTCCAAACTGGTTCCAATCCACCAGTGAAAATGTGAATACTCCCTTTTTGTCCTAACATTTTATTCTGCAGCGTATTTGTCGGGGTTATTTCTGTTCTTCAGGCCTCCAGAGAGACGCCATGGTTATGAGCAGCAGTTCAACTCCATCTCAACTCAGCCTGAACACGAGGCACTGGAGGCTAAGCGCCCACGCATGGAGTCCATCGCCGAGGCTCACATCACCCGCACCCCTCCTTCCTCCGGGGGTATTCTGCTGCCTATGCACCACACCATACAGGACAGCCTCCGAGCCACCGTGGAGGTCAAGAAGGTAGGTTCCCTATCCCACGTGAGGAGCCGTGTGTCCCTGATGTTCATTTTATTGCGTTTTTTTCTCTCTCCGCTGAATGCTTTTGCAGCTGCAAGGAGTTTTGCAACAACATTCTTTATTTTGGTCGTGTTGAGGATGTTCAGTCACTGCGTATGAATTGCCAAAGCAGTTGAGGAAGAACATGTTTATGTCGGCACATAATTGAAATGAAAACCAAAACCAGCCATTTTTGCACACATGCTTGCACAGGTGTGACTAGGATGCAAAATCCGCCCAACTCACCGATTTGACTAATTTGCATGTGTGTGTTTTTAGGAGTCGCCATTCACTGTGAAAGTGGAATGTCCTTCGCCAGGAGGGCCGACGCTACATATTGGGGAAGAGCACGACACCTCCCCTTCCAAGCTGTCCAAGGAGGAGCTGATTCAGAGTATGGACCGCGTGGACAGAGAGATTGCTAAAGTGGAGCAGCAGATTTCCAAGCTGAAGAAGAAGCAAGTTAGTTATCCAGTTGACTTCATTATGTCGAAACAATCGCTAGCATGATGTCTTCACGGGTGGGCCGCGGTTTACGAACATGGTCCTCTCTGTCTGGCTGGACGATATGGCGGTATATATTCCGATATTTTTCCCAAAAACTGAGTTTAGGCAAAAGTCAAAGCCAAATATGAAAAGCTTTATGTCAAATGTAAACAATCTTAAAGGAAAAATAGAATCGTCATTAATTCATTCATTCATTCATTTTCTACCGCTTATCCTCACAAGGGTCGCGGGGGTGCTGGAGCCTATCCCAGCTGTCTTCAGGCGAGAGGCGGGGTACACTCTGGACCGGTGGCCAGCCAATCACAGGGCACATATAGACAAACAACCATTCACACTCACATTCATACTTATGGACAATTTGGAGTCGCTAATTAACCTAGCATGTTTTTGGAATGTGGGAGGAAACCGGAGTACCCCACACAGAGGCCGAAGGTGGAATCGAACTTGGGTCTTAATAGAATATTCACTTTTGAAATAAATCCAGAAAAAGTAAAGTGGTGCTGGTCTCTCTGCAGGCAGGTTAGCACCGTTAGCTCTTCCATCTCACGTTCCCATGACGACAGACGGTAAACATGGTTGATACTGTGCTATTATACCGCCGTCCTCACCGCTCACTCCCGCTGTGCAGCCTCTCCTCCGTATCTCTGCAGGGATCTCGGCGTAGCGAAGGGGTGCTCAAAGCTAACATCTGCTCCCGAGTGTAAACAAAGGAGCAAAGCGGTACGCTACGAACATAACAAGATGAACACCCATAGCTACACACTTGCTAAGGAGTCGGTATGGAACTGAAAGCAGTAAAGTATAAAATAAAGCGCTATTGAATACTAAAAAGACCACAAAAGATGCTGAACCGCCATAACTAGCTTGGACTCAGGCGGCGCCATCTTGAAACACGAGACCTCGCCATCAAAGCCAGTCTATTTTTGTATTGAGACGACATGACAATTATTGTCATGATGACACAGGCGCAATTATTGAAAGTGAACGGTAAATTAGCAAACACGGAATATGGTGATCCGAGGACCGCCACAGGAGTCAGGAGTCCTGGAAGACCTGGGTGGAGTTTGCATGTTCTCCATGTTGTTCTCCGGGCACTCCGCTCCCCCGAAGACTGACCCTGTTGATGATCAGTCAATCTTCCTCTTTGTTTTTAATTCCGTTTGTCTGTTTTTAGTCCTGCTATCGGCTGTGGAATTCTGCCTCATTAGATTGGAATGTCAGCTCAGCTTTGCTGTGAGAGAATACTTTTTTATTTATTTTGTCCCCATATTTTCAGGGATTTATTTATTTATTTGAGGCATTTCATGAACTGCTAATCAGATCTGTGTAACCTGGTAGTTGACATAACCTTGCGTTTGTCCACATTGGTGGAGCAAACATTGGGCGGTCCAGCTTGTCTGGAGTCATCAGCATGACCCCGGGGCCACAGCTCCACAGTTCGCTGCCGTTTTATACTGGAACCGGCGTGTCGACAATGATCTGATGATGCCATGTTTGCCATCTGAAGTGGAGATCAGATAACCACGAGGACGCATGGAAAACCAAATCGGATTAGATGCTGAATAGACAAAAGGCGGTTGGCTTGTGTTAGTGACGTGTCTTATTTGGTGCGCTTTCCTTAACTTGATTTTATTGTTGGCCTTGTCTCCTAGCAACAACTGGAGGAGGAAGCGGCAAAGCCAGTGGAGCCAGAAAAGCCAGTGACCCCTCCCCCAGTGGAGCACAAGCATCGCAGCATAGTCCAAATCATCTATGATGAGAACAGGGTGAGTCCGCTCTGAGTGCTTCATGTGTTGTATCTTCAGGCTTGGCGTGTTGGAAGCCCTGGCTAACCGAGTGCAGGATATCAACCCGGGGGCGAGGTTACTAGAGTTCATGTCTGGCAGATGATGACGTGGAGGCACACCTTCCTTCCCCTCGGGCTCCTCGCGTCTGTGCCCAGCATTCTGTTTGGCTTTATTCTTGGAACGTAACTTTTTCCCCGCTACATTTTCAGAATATTAGGACTTAAAAACAAAACATCTTTTTGTTTACTATTTCCACCTTATGCTACTAAAATGGCTACTAAAACATATAAAACATTTTTCTTCCTATTATGTTATTCTCAAACCATGATGGCTTTTTCTTATTAAGATTACAACTTTTATTCTTATAAATTACTTTTTTTTTTGTTTTTGTTTTACTTTTTTAGAATATCCTGTGGGCCAATTAAAAAAACAAAACGGGTCACAAACGGCTGTGCGATTATTTCCTTTGGCTTCTTCAGCCTTTTTAAATCAATTATTATATGTTTTTTTTTTCCAGAAAAAAGCTGAAGAGGCCCATAAAATCCTAGAAGGTCTTGGTCCCAAGGTGGAGCTGGTATGTTCATGAATGACTGTTGAAAATGAAGATATCAACCAATTACCACTGACGTTCTCTGACCCCCATCCCCCTTTTGTTTCCATTTCTTAGCCACTCTACAATCAGCCATCAGACACCAAAGTTTACCATGACAACATTAAAACGTGAGTATTCTGATTTATTATAGTCATAGTAGCATATTACTGTAGAACCTGATAAACCGACCAAGAGAAGGAGCCATCTGATTCCGCCTTTTAATCAGGACCCCGACCAGCTCTGTGCCCTTCCCAACTGCAGCCATCTTTAATGTGTACACAGAGTTTGTAGTCAGTAGTTTGTACTTGCCACTGCAAATAAACGGTGTCTGAACCTGAGAATTTCCAGGGAGAATTTGTGTAAACACGGTTGCTGAGGAAAGTTTACGTTTGACTAGAAATGCTGCTGTCAAACTGCACATTGACTCATTGTTGTTCTCGTAGCAATCAAGTCATGAGGAAGAAGCTGATTCTGTTTTTTAAGAGGAGGAACCATGCCCGGAAACAAAGGGTAAGTCCGCCTGCTTTAGGACTGATATCTGAGGAAAAACCCGGGAAGCCTGGGAATAATGTGCTTTACAATTTTGACATAATAATTCTCTTCTAAACCAGGGGTGTCCAAAATACGGCCCAGTGACTGGATTTGTACTGGCACTTTGTAAAATGTCCGTTTTACGCATATATCGGATTTATATCCGGTATATGCGTAAATCTGATTTTATCCGTTCTAAAAAGGCACTTCCTTGACTATGTTTCCAATGTACCTGGACGCGCAGGCAACGCTGCAAATGCTGCAAATGACGTCGTATAGCGGCCTGTCACGATTCGGCGAATCGGAGCGCCACGATGCGGCCATCCGATATATGCGAGGGAAATTTCATGGAAATGCATTGGAACGGGACTGGAGATTTTGTCCGAAATAGGCGAAATCTGTTATAAAAAATCCGATATATGCAATGAATTTTTATTGGAAATGCATTACAGAAAAATCGTTTGTTTTTTTTTATCTGTCCGTTGTGAGCGAATTTCCGATATATCCGAGGTTTACTGTAGTGTAACTTTTCCCCCCAAACAAATTTCCCAACAGCTTTGTTGTTTTGTGTTCCTCATTACATTAAAACATAAAGTCTATTTTCTTGAATATTACAACTTTATTCAACTTAAATGATGTAATTGATCCTCGTAATATCATGTTATTTTTGTAAAATTACAACTTTTTTTCTCCTAATATTTTGACTCTTTGCAAGTTTTCTTGTTTCAGTTTGGAGACACCTGCCCTACAGCTTACTTGATCAATAAAACAATATATCGCCTAATGGTGCATATTTATAAGCCTTATCTTATTCACAATGTACAAAAAATATGATTTGTGGAATTTGCCTCTGGAAATTGTTGTGACCCTCGGTGTGTTTTTTTTTCATATCGTGCATTCAGGAACAGAAGATCTGCCAGCGCTACGACCAACTGATGGAAGCTTGGGAGAAGAAGGTGGAGCGCATGGAGAACAACCCCAGGCGCAAAGCCAAGGAGAGCAGAACACGGGAATACTATGAAAGGCAATTCCCTGAGATCCGAAAGCAGAGAGAACAGCAGGAGCGCTTTCAGAGGTGACAACCTTGACAGACGCTGTAACCTTTTGATCCGCGGCGCATTATTCCTGCGTGTGCTTATAGTTTATTGTTCTCAGACATGGTTGCATTTACACCATTCATCATAATAAAAAATAGTTGCTTGCAATATACTGTCATGTTTTTACATTGTACTAAATGAAATATTGAACTGAGTTGTATTTATTGGGATTAGTGGGATCTCAAGAACCACGCCTTTTTGTCACAGAGACGTGCCTCTCTTTTGACAGGGTCGGCCAGAGAGGAACCGGCCTCTCCGCCACAATTGCCAGAAGCGAGCACGAGATTTCTGAAATCATAGACGGCCTTTCCGAACAGGAGGTAGGTGACGTCGGCGTTTCCTTCCTCAGTACATTTAGCGTTGAACGACTGAAAATGGCCTCACAAATGTCATGACTTTGTCAACCAACGTGGCGCTTTAGTTTTTTGTATTGACGCTACATGTCTGTGTGACGTTTCCCTGGTTGGTAGAACAATGAAAAACAGATGAGACAGCTGTCTGTCATCCCCCCCATGATGTACGACTCGGAGCAGAGGCGAGTGAAGTTCATCAACATGAACGGCTTGATGGACGACCCCATGAAGGTGTACAAAGCACGGCAGTTCATGAACGTTTGGACGGAGCATGAGAAGGAGATCTTTAAAGAGAAGTTCGTTTTTTTTTTTAATCTTTCAAGAACGTAAATGTTGAGCTCATGTTTTGGACTGAATGTTCACAATGTTGCCTCTTGGCAGGTTTGTCCAGCACCCCAAGAACTTTGGCCTGATTGCCTCCTATCTAGAGAGAAAGGTGAACATCAGACACTTTATGTTGTGGGATACTTCAAGGAAAAGTGCACTTTTGGGGGGAATCCTTATCTTGAACACCACCAAGGTTATATAGTTTTCTCCATGTACGCACATTCATTTTAATATGCAATACTTACTGTATTTTTGACTTATTTTGGTCATTTGAAGCATGGGAGGAACTTTCTTCCAGGGCGCATTGGTTGGGTTAACGTTTCCAAACTCCAAAACTCTGGCAGCAGCTTCAAAATGTAGCCTCACCTTTTGCTAGTGGCTTGAGGCGTTGTGAGCCGGGTGCCGACGTGTGCTCGAATGTGTGGTGGAGCTAGCCGGCTAGTAGCTAGATGATGGTGTGGCGAGGTGTCACTACACCAGTTAGTGACAATTTTTTGGCGTAACAATATCAAAGGGGACCTATGACGCTCATGTTGGGCCTTGGACCTGCACAGAAGGCTTTCTAGATCTTCCACACTCTGCACCTATTCCATTTCCAAGACTGTCTGTTTCAATATACAGTAAACCTCGGATATATCGGACTCGGATATATCGGAAATTCGCTCACAACGGACAGATAAAAAAGAACCGATTTTTCTGTAATGCATTTCCAATAAAAATTCATTGCATATATCGGATTTTTTATAACGGATTTCGCCTATTTCGGACAAAATTTCCAGTCCCGTTCCAATGCATTTCCATTAAATTTCCCTCGCATATATCGGATGGCCGCATCGTTATGCTAATCTTGTTGATGTCACTGGCTATTGTCTTTCTCCTGGCTCCAGATTTAGGACAAATATAAAAGTGAGTGACGTCAATAATACTAGCACAGCAGTGAATGAGATCTTAACCTCACTATTGGAAATAACGTAGGCCTGACGGGCGTAACAGGCCTAGCTTAATTAACAATTTGTTATGCTCAGAGTCCAATAAAGTTAAATTCTCATTACCTTACGTCTCTTTTCATTGCCCAGTCCAGGTACATTGGAAACATAGTCAAGGAAGTGCCTTTTTAGAACGGATAAAATCCGATTTACGCATATACCGGATATAAATCCGATATATGCGTAAAGCGGACATTTTCCGGTATACGCATATAACGGATTTTGCTTATATCGGACAAAACCAATGGGAACAATTGAATCCGATATATCAGAGGTTTACTGTATCTCACCCACGACCCGCCTCTGGGCGCGCCCACTCTGCTGTGATTGGTCCTACCCGGCTTGTACCCGGGCATGCCCATATAAGTAAGTCTTCTCACACTTTCTGAAACCGAGTGTTCAGATCCATCCCAAACTTCTTCCAGGACTCCCTTCCAAATGTGCAAACCTTATTATCTGAAACTTTGGCATCTTTTGAGGGTTTTTTTCAGAAGGCTTTATCTAATGCGTCCTGTTAGATGCATTCTTCGCGGCCTCTTTTTAGCTGTTTATATATCTTTCAAACTCAGAGAAAAGAAAGACATATGTGTTCGCATTACTATGATAGGTGAAATTCCCCCAAAGTGCAGTTTTCCTTTTAAAGGGAGCACACGCCCTAGCTTGAATAATCAAGCCACCGGTCTCAGGATCATGTCTTCATGTGTACCGGCTGTCCTTTGTTTCAGTGTGTAGCCGACTGTGTACTGTACTACTACTTGACCAAGAAAAACCACAACTACAAGACGCTGGTGAGACGCAACTACGGTAGACGGAGGGGAAGGAACCAGGTAATTCCGATCACGTCATTCCCTGTGCTTGTGATTAAATGATGTGACGGTAAAGGCAAACACTGTGGAATATAGGACGTGCGTGTGGACCGCAGGGGGTAAGTGGAGTTGGTGCCGGCAGCCGAAGCCACAAAGTTTTCCATTTCCACTTCCTCTGTCGTTATTACGAGAGCGAGGAAGCCCTCCCCTACCGCGCTATGTGAACCGGCTCACTTGGTACGTCCCAGCCATCTGACTGGTCCCAAACTCGCTGTACTGCTGTGAGTGCCAATCAAAGAGTGCGCGGCAGGGATTACCTCGAATGACCCTGCATGGATTAGTGCGTGCATGTGAGATGGACAATTCTTTGGGCGGCTTAAGCGGCCTGATGACACGCTTTCCCGGAATATGTGCGCCAGTGCCTTGGCCCGGCCGCCCTTCTAAGGAGCTCCGCTATGGCGCTGTCCTGCCCCTCTACCGCTGCCGTTACCACAGCTATGGGAGCACTGGAGGTTAGATGCACAGTAAGCTGTTGCTCACAGAAAGAGATTTTTAAGGTCCGCAAATGAGCTTGCAGGTATGTGTGCTAGCTTTGGAGCCACCTTAACACATTCTCCATGTCCTGAGATATCTGGTTTTGTCTGATGCTGTTTTATTTAGCTGTGGCAATTTGTTTTATAGCCTACATATTATTTTTAGACATGTGGGGAGGCCAACCTTGCTATCTTAGGGCAGCTTTTCTAGGACATGTGCAGACAAGGTCCTTGATTTTCAATTAGAGTTATGCAAAATGTTGTTATGCGTACACATTCTATGCTCCTAGCTTGGAAAATTGATCTGGGACAGATAAACACATAAAAAAAAAAATAAAAATGCTCTACACAGCATTGGCCCAAGTCAGCTTGCCCTCGTTTCACAATTACGTTTAAGATGTAGTCCTCTTCTACGTGACCTGGAAGTGCCAAATCATGAAATTGGTGTTTTTGTCCTCGCTTTCAGTTTTATGCCACGCCTAAATCTCAGCCTTGATGAGAATTTCACAGAAATTTGGCATGTTGCAACTTGGAAAGTCCATAGTCCAACCAGAAAGACGTTTTGGCCTGTAAGAATTGTGTATCTACACCTGAGAAGGCAGCAGTGGGAAGGTGTCCAAAGTGTGGCCCAGGGACAATCTGTGCAACATGGATCATTGTGTGATATCACATAAACAGAAACGTTAGAAACGATTCTTTACATCTTGTAATAATGAATGTTTGACGACACCAAGACAATGACATTAGCCAGTCAATGTTTATGCGTACATTGTAAACATCCTGTTGTGGTCAATTTGGTGGAGGCTGCAAGGAGGAATTCCTCTTCTCGTTAGGAAAGGGAAGACTGTCTTGACTTTTTTTTTTGCAAGGAAAACGGAGCAGTGACTCAGCGAAACTGCAAATAATTCAGCGTAGCTTGGAAAGGTCGTCATTTAAAAATACTGCGCAACCACAGCGCCACAGAGTCTCATTGACTTTTGGAGAACATCTGTGTAGAAGCCCTTTACAGAGTTGGGGAGAAAGAGCAGGAAAGCCGCAGCGCCAATGGCCTCCAAAGCAAACACACACATGAGCACCCCACGGGCTAACAAAGCCAAAAAACAGCGTCCCACCGAAGAACACGTATTGTGAGAAGCGCTCTGTCCTTACAGACGGCACCAGATTTCGGAATTGTCACGTGACCAAACGTGAATGCTGCCGTTAACAGGAAGTGATTTATGAGGTCATTGTCACTTCATGGCACCAGTCATGACAAAACGAGCTCGCAGCTCAGCCTCATTTTTGGAAGTGACATTATCAGGGTGAAATTTCCCCTTCTTCTCTATTTCATGTCCAAATATTTCTTCCTCCTCAAACTACTGATACTACTGATCCTTTGTTTACCGTAGTAATGGTACTCCGGTGGTCTCACTTCCGGAAATGAGGCTGAACTGTGGGAGCTGACACTTAAGCCAAGTTGATGAATCAAATGGGAGACCCTGTAAGTCAATACACTAAGGCTGGATCCATAATGGTGGTCTCGAGGACGGCGATTTCAACTGTATGAGCGTTTATCATATGGCGGTGCCGGCCTGTGAAAAACCATACTGCTTTAAAACCAGACCACGACAAACCACTTTACCCCCAAATTGCATCCTTGTTTATTGTTCTCGTTTAATGGTTCTGGTCCTTCACCATAACCATCTGGTATCGGCACAGGACGTCTGGCCGGGAATAACCAGATGTGTTCCAGCGCAGCTCTTTTGTGGAGCAGGCTTGAGGAAGTTTTTTTTTTTTAATTCTGTGGTGTACCGTAGCAGATGTGATGCATGATTTTGTTAAGTTGGGTTGGCCTCATTGTAGTGGAGATGGTGGAGAAACTAAAGCTTGGCAAAACAGCAGAGAGCGAGAGTACAGGTGGTCGTCTGTTTACAGCGTTCTGTGTACCGTTGTGACGAGACTTGCTGGGATGATGGAGCCGTCATCCCAACAGTCATATTTTAACACCTAAACTAATTTTTGCATCCACAAGTGAATTTAAATCATGAAAATCCTACATGTATATGTTGTTAGTCAGTGGCTGACACAGCAGCTATAATCTCCAAACTACACATAATTGGCGTCCTAATTAAACAATCCACCCAGGTATCACATTACTTATAGACACAAAATACTCTGTGACAAAAAGCACTCATTGAACGATTGGGGCCACCAGGTGTCGCCAAAAACTAATCAAACTTAAAGGCATCACATGTTAAAATATCAATATATGTTTTCATGTATAAGTCCCAGGACCAGCCACAGTGCAATTTATAGTCCAGAAAATATGACATAGTTACAGCACACAGAAGCGCCACAGAAGAATCTACCAAGTATCATTACGTTCGTATTGTAATGACTTCCCTGACGTTGAAAGGATGACAAGTGGGTGTTTGATAAGAAGTCAAGTTAGGAAAATCCTTTTTCAATTAGTACTTGATGCTTAATCCTTGAGCATGCAGAAAGACTGGTCTAGAAACGGGACCTTCGCTCAAACGAGTTCTTTCCGTGTTGGCTTTGTTTAGTTTTTTTTACTTTTTGCTCTTTTGGATGAAAAATAAATAATATTCCTTCTGTCACTCGCTGCCATCACATCCACAGTTAACCACACTACTTTTGAAACACAAACCCATCAATTGTTAAAGGCGCAGCTTTGAAGGGAGTAGCCCTGTTGTGACGGAAACACAAATCCCTGCTGTGCTTGTCTGACGCACGGAGCTAAACAACTAAGCTACCAGTATGTCGCTATTGGAAAAACACTATTTTTTAATAATACAAGCAGTACAATACATATACAAGCAGCGGCAAACGGAGAGAATAACACATCTTAAACCTTTTTAGTAATTCATGACGCTTGCCGCCGAGTGCATGCAGGCACGGATGGAGCAAAAGTGCTGGTCAACGTCTGGCAATGCAATCAGCAAATGATCATTATCATATGAACATTGCTCTTGTTTTGCAGCAAATAACACGTCCCTCACAAGAAGACAAGTCAGACGACAAAAACGAAGACGACAAATCTGAGAAGTCTGAGAAGAAAGAGGAAGAGGAAAAGAAGGACGAGGAAGAGAAAGATGAAAAGGAGGAGTCAAGGTGAGTTGGTGCTGATTTAGACCTGCGGGTGATGGCAAGATTAGACGTGTCCATTTTTTACCCAATTCATTTAAAAAAAGTATTAAAAAAATTATATATATATTATATATATATATATATATATAATTTTTTAAATACTTTTTTTAATGAATAAGTGAAAAATACATATGGTTTCACTCATTAGGTCTACAGAGCACATGACTGACTGCAGCGTTAGCTAGCACTTAGCTAGCACTTAATGGAGGCGGAATGTTGAGCTCAAATATCAACGAGTATACCCAGCACTACCAATAAATAACATGGCCTCCAATTGTTTCCTACTTTTTAACTGGGACCTATTATGCTCATCTTTCGCCCCTTGTTATTGAGTTGTGGACTCCTACAGAGCAGCTACACACAATAACCCGCACAAGAAACGTTTTAGATTTTGTAGAATCTGCACCTTTTCCAGATCTATATCCTTGGATTTGAGCTTTCTGCCAGAATGGTATGTTTTAATTTCACTCACTTCCAAATGCAAAAACCGCCTAATGTGAAACTTTGCCATAGTTTAACACGAGAATACAACATTCTAACTACAGAAAAGTGTAGAAGCATAACAGGTCCCCTTTAATAAAAACAATAAGTGCAGAACAGAATTCTAAACAAGCATACTTTCAAGCCAAATGCTTTGAAGTTGTTCCTTCATCCATTGTTGTTTTAAACCTTCATCTTTTGTACGAGAAAACAGACTTAGAGTACTAATCGGATACTGTGAACATCCAGCAGCAACACGACATGTTGGCATGACTGCTATTTTGATGAAAAATACACTGAACCAAATCCTCAGTCTGACTTGAAACCTTTGTTTACTCTGCTTTTGCTGAGAGGTGGCACCCCCGATGACGTCACTTCTGGAAGTGCGTCTGAATAGCGAGAGTTAGCTGGTCATGTCCGGCACCATCAAATATAAATGTCATTGCGTGGAACAAAGTAGAACATAATTACAGACACCATAAATCATTAATGAAAGTTGAGGAACCAACAGGTTAAGTGTTTTGAACTCTATCTATAGTTCTATAGTAGAGTATAAATAACGGACTTGTGTTGACAGTAAATATTTCACACTCTGTAGATGGGCTTTATTGTTATGTCAAAACATGACAGCCCTCCCTCATTCCTCGTCGGAGTGATACTGCTACTTATGTTCCAGATAATTAAGCTCTAATATTTAGTGTTGTGGATTCGAGGGAGACAGTGCAAGGCCTGTATTTGCTGAGTCAACTTTCCTTCCAAGAAGCCTCTAAAGCTGTTTTTTCCTCCTTGAAAACCACAGGGACATTGGCAAGGACAAAGACAAGTGTGACGGCGGGGAGGACGAGGACGGAAAGGAGCAAAACACGCCGCGTGGCAGGAAGACGGCCAACAGCCAGGGCCGACGTAAGGGAAGGATCACCACACGCTCCATGGCCAGTGAGGCTGCCACTGTGGCGGCGGAGGAGGCCCCTCCCCCAGCTTCAGAGGCTGCCGCCGCAGATCCTCCGCTCCTCCCTAAATCTGACACGGCTCAGAAGTCCATGAAGGAGCCAGCCAAACCGCCCACCCCGGTCACTTCGGTGGACGCTAAAGGTGAATGCGCTTATGTAAACTCTGTTGTGGTATGATTCTCCTGAGGTGCTTTCTTACCCGCCGTCATCACACTATTTCACCCGTGCAAGCCAACGGTTAGGTTCTCAGGTATAATCTTGTTTTGGCGCTAATCTGTATCATCGGCCCTCATCTCTGACACTGCCCCCCTCCAGCTCTGCCTCAAGTTATGCAAGGCCTGCCGTATAATAGGATTAATTACCCTACGAGTGTGCCCTCCCAACCCTGTGACCTCTGGCCATGTTCCGTCTGCATCATGGTTTACATGAGACTGTATCAACTCAATGTGTCTTTGGTGTGCGGCTTGCTGCTATAAGCGTCCGCTGCTAAAGTTTAGCTACGGGCCACTTGAAACCGTGCCAGACAGGCTTAAGAAACAATTCAGCGGGGGCACACGGGTTCATATCTTTTTTTTTTGAAGGCATAGCAGGGTACTTGGGCCATGGGCCCGTCGGCTCTCGTCATGAGGCGAGATGATATGTTTTAGGCAGACACACAATCTGTTCTTATCGCTCCGACCCGCCGCCCCACCCGGCAAGGCTTGTCACGGGGCGAACATGTGAGGTTTGCCACATTTGATTAATGCGCTCAAGTGCACGGTCGGGGGACCTTTTTGAAGGAGCCATCCAAGCACTGATAATTGATACGACTATCTCCAAGGCGGTGACGTGAAGTCAAATGCCAGGGTGCATCTGCTTCTATATTGGTGCGAATGTTGACACGGTCTCGGTCGCTGCTGCAGAGGAGACTGACTTCCTGACAGGTCACTTCTGTGAATTGTATGTGTGTTTTGGTTGGGGGGGGGGGGGGGGGGTGCGAGCGAGGCAGCCGTGTCAAGGCAAGGGGTAGTGTCTATCTGTGTGTGTTTGTTTGACATTCAAAAAGGGTTGGGACAGCATGGCTGTTCTGTCGTTTTGTCTCCATCCAAGGCTGTTTCCCAAAGCCGGAGGCACGGCACTCACCTCCTCAGCTGTCTGGCGCTAGATCAGCTGACTAAGGCCCTCCCCTTGTGGATTATAGAGGAGGAAAGCTCTTGTTTCCCCTGTGCTGTGGGCCGAGGAGAGTGAGGAGAGAGAGAGTATGCAAGTGTGAGAGGAGGGGAGTGACCTAGAGCAAGAGTGGGAGTGAGAAGGAGTAGTTCTCAGCCCCGCTCGTAAATGTAAACAGATTATTAGATTAGTGGCCATGAGAAGCCGGCTGGAAAGAGGGCAGCCTCTTCGTCTGTCTGCTTCTCTCTCTCCTTCTTGTCCATGATGATGAGACTGGCTTTCTTTGCTTTTTGATTTAGCTGCTGCCGGTGAAACTGGAGAAACTTCTCGCTGGACCGAGGAGGAGATGGAGGTTGCCAAAAAAGGTATTTTGATTCATTTGTCGTTTCTTACACTCCTACAATAAAGTAGCCAACACTCATCCACACAAATGTGCATGTGTTTCTACACAAATGGAGACTTGTAGAAGTGCTTCAGAGCTCCCAGGGATTCATTTATTTATGAATATCATTCAGCTGGTCTGCTCTGCTGGCTTCTCTGAAGTGATCTATTCAGGCCATCGTTGGCGCAACCGAGCGTGACAGTTGCAGCTTTCTGGTCACTTTTCAATGTATTGGTGTTTAAAATGAGACCTTTTTCCTTGTTCTGTTTCTTCTATGCCTCAATTGTGCAGCTCGGACCTCTACCCATCCTAAAGTGTTTCCCTTCCTCTTTTTTTTTTTTCTTTCCTCAATGGCGATGCGAGCCTCATGATTAAACAGGAGCTGTTCCAGCTGTTATCTCTGATATCCCAGCATGGAAATTGGTGTCGGTTTTACTGAGACCTGCTAAGCTTTGCTGGTTGCGTGATTGAGACGTGGTCCTGCTGCTCTCGTCATGCTCTCGTTCCCCTCTGCAAGTCAAAGTGGTGACTTCTGTGAAGTTGTGAATATTTTCCTGGGAGGAAATAAAACGGTTCTTGGGTAATTGTAGCTATCAAATGAAGTGCTAATGTACATGCTAATATACATGTAATTGCTAACACGAGTGACGCAGACGAGTGAGCAATGATTCATATATCTTTTATATTTGTGTCTGGAATATGTCACACAATATTTGAATCTCACATTTACCATGTTATATTAATCAATGGGCGTTGCGTTCAAGGACACCACCTCATTTAATTTGAGTGTATTTTCTGGGATTTTCTAGCATTGATTAGGAGCCCCAAAGTGAGTGTTTAGTATACTTGGTTGTTTAGGTATACCACAAATACACGTATAATAAGGATGCTGTTGTGATTTTTGGACTGTGAATGCACCTTATGGTCGTGTGCTACAGACTGAGGAAGGGTTTTACTTCGGAGGTAACGTGTTGAGTTAACATGTGTTCATGTTAGCTCTATTTTTCACGTGGACAGTCAGTCAGGACCTTGCAAAGAGGTCATTGTTGCAAGGTAGCAGAGCAAAAAAAACTTTTTTAGGTGAGTAAATAACGCAATATTTGCAAATGAATCATTCGTCATTCTTCCCAGGAGCGGTAATCCGCCAGTCCAGTAATACTGGGTTGAAGGTAGGCCGCAGGCAGTTTTACACAGAACAAGTTTTATGCTAAAAACCCACCTTTTGCTTTGCACGCGAAACTATCACTGAACCTTCTTGCTAGGTACGAGTCATTATCGTGACCAAAGTCGGGCTAATTCCGAGTGCCTGTTTTGTCTTTCACCAGGCTTAGTTGAGCACGGGCGCAACTGGCCGGCCATCGCCAAAATGGTTGGCACCAAAAGTGAGGCACAGTGCAAGAACTTCTATTTCAACTACAAAAGACGTCACAATCTGGACAACCTTCTTCAGCAGCATAAGCAGGTAAGCCGCCGTGTCAGGTGCAACAAGCTACTTTGTGTCTGATGTGTTTCTGATGTGCAGGACACCCGTCGGGCTCGGGCTGACGGAGCTCAAGGTGAAGGTCTGACCACAGCCTCACCTGACGACGACGAGGACAATGCAGATGACAGTGAAGGTTAGAGCCACACGTGCTCCGTCTTTTCTACTCGTTATCTCAAGTTCAAGGGCTAACTGGGCGAAGGACATCGGTGCTGATTTGGTTTTTGTCATACTTGCTGATTGCTCAGGGTTGAATAAGAGGTCAGAATTTAGGAGACGTGAGAAGACCAGCTGGTCCTCACGAGTAAGAACAAGGACGCGTCCGATGGTAAGAGTGAGGGAAGTGAAAGAGACGCAATGTGGCCGTTATGTAACAGCTCTTGGCCGGAAAGAATCACGAAAGCCTGCTACTTGAGCACAATGTGCCCATCCACATCTTGATCCAGCAGGTCTGGCCATCTTTCCTCTTCTTTGTCTTCCCGTCACGCTCATTACTCACTGACGACAGACATTGTGCGCGCCGCTGTTCTCCCACAAATAATTATCATGCCGTTGATGTTGGTCTGTAAAAATGATTAGAAGGGGCAATTCTCCAGATAGCCGTGACGACATCAGGAGATCAGGGCGGCTCCTCACATGCTGATTCCCGGTTGCATGGAATCCCACACTGTCCTGATGAACTTCATGTCATCTTGTCCATGTTGTATGAGTAGTCATAACCTTATTTCCTTGCTAAATATTTCAGTGAGCTCTCACTTTTTCTTCCTCGTTGTCAAATCAGAATCAGGATTAGGTAAGGAATTGGTGTGCGTCACATTTTTGGCTTTCTGCTAGGATTCATTTGGATTTACGCAATTAGTTGGGGCTAAAAAAGTGGATTCAATTCAACTGTATCGGTTAGTTGGACCTTGTAGAATGGATTAATGACTCTTAAGATTCCGCTGTATGGTCCAAATCCTTCTTCCTCATTCAGTAGCACAGAAAAAAACCAGGCCAAAACTATACCTCCACTCCAAATACTTCAAGGACAGTTTGACATTTCCTTAGGAAATAGGAGTAGGAATCTGTTGGTGTAGAATGAAAAGTCCCAGGTGGATGCATCCGTATTGCTATTATGTCGCTGGGGCCTTGAACCTAGCATTGGCAAATAGTGATGTGACCAACAAAAAAGAGATAAGATACTGTTGTAACATGTGGACTTCTAGGAAACAAATGTCGTTTATTTTATTCGGTGATTGCATTTCTCGTAATGGGACCTGGGATGTGAGAGTACATTGTCATATTTGATTAAATTAAATTATTATGTGTATTCAATGTAATGAAAGCTTTTAGCGTGTACCCCTGCAAGATGGTTTTGGTGCCATGTGTTGACAGTTAAGTTCCACACGGCAGACATGATTGTTTTTGTTTTGGCATGCCTGCCCCGTGAAGGAAAGTAGGAGGGAATACTGCCTGAGACCTGAATGAGGGCAAGGGACTCTATGACTAGTACGAGTCCGGTGTTGAAATACTGATGGGTGGCTCATGGGTCAGAGCACCCGTCATCAATATATTACTGTGTTTATTCTGCATTCATGCTACTTTTTCTGTTTATTTCCTCAGGAGGTGACAATAGCTCTGATACAGAGAGCGCTCCCTCCCCCTCCCAAACCGACTCTACAAAGTCTGGAGACTCCAAGAAAGCAGACAGCACCGCAGGAGATGCTCAGAGCTCAGACGCTCAGGTCAACAATGCCAAGTCTGACCCTTCCTCATACGGGAATCTCTGCGTCAAGGAGGAGAAAAGCCCAGAGGGCGAGGCTGGCTCTCAAGAGGAGAAAACCAGAGTGGCTTCCTACTCCGGTGTGGTCCATCCAAAAACTGAACCTCAAGATGTGGACTTGAAATCGGGAGAGATTCAGGTGAAAATGGAACCTGAGATCAAGGAGAAAGGAGACAAAGGAGATCACGGTGAAAGGCAGAGGGAGCTCCACTCCGATAATGACTCCAGCGCCACCTGCAGTGCGGATGAAGATGTCGAAGCGGAGCCTGAAAGGCAGCGGTACGGTTTTTCCCCCAGAGTACGTCTTCTCAATGAACGCTCCCCTTTTTCATGTTACGGTGATTGTTGCTTCTACAGAATACTTTCTATGGAGAAGCCATCTTTGCTCAACCCTGCAGGTACAGTCCTGGTGTCTTCACCCAAGCAAGCTCCTCTCAACATCCAGCAGATGCACCAGCGGGCTGCTGCCATCCCACCAATGGTTAGTTCACGTTCTAATGGAAATCACAATGTTACATCACTAGTTACAGTAAATAAGCACTTGAATTCATACTCGGATAACTCATTTATTTTAGCTTAGGCTAGTAGTCGGTGTTGGAGCAGACCTGCCAACATGTACTAATGTATCTTACTCAACACCTTTGACTGGTGAATGTGCTTGGATGCTGCACAGCCCACATGGAAAATAATTCATAACCCCTGACTTAAGCTCAGGTCACAATCAGATGTAGGATTTGTGGCGTTACACTAATGCCTGCGCACGTGTGGTGCAACGTACAGTAAACCTCGGATATATCGGACTCGGATATATCGGAAATTCGCTCACAACGGACAGATGAAAAAGAACAGATTTTTCTGTAATGCATTTCCAATAAAAATTCATTGCATATATCGGATTTTTTATAACGGATTTCGCCTATTTCGGACAAAATCTCCAGTCCCGTTCCAATGCATTTCCATTAAATTTCCCTGGCATATATCGGATGGCCGCATCGTGGCGCTCCGATTCGCCGAATCGTGACAGGCCGCTATACGACGTCATTTGCAGCGTTTGCAGCGTTGCCTGCGCGTCCAGGTACATTGGAAACATAGTCAAGGAAGTGCCTTTTTATAACGGATAAAATCCGATTTACGCATATACCGGATATAAATCCGATATATGCGTAAAACTGACATTTTCCGGTATACGTATATAACGGATTTCGCTTATATCGGACAAAACCAGTGAGAACAATTGAATCCGATATATCCGAGGTTTACTGTACAAAAAAAAATATACATTTTGCCCAAACCTGTCAACAGCAAACATACAAAAGAAACATGTTGACCGTATGGATGACTCACAAAGGCATAGGAAGTTTGTCTTGCAACCTGAAAAAACGTAAGCAGCCGTAGAGTTTGACATGTTGGACTGGTCTACGGCTCATAAATCAGTACATCACACACATTTTTGGCATTTTTTGCATGTAAACATGGAGAGTGTACCTGCTGTATAAGCACAGGTTGTGTATTTTGTATCCTATTTCAGCCCTTCCAGTGCAATCATACACAGTGCATGTGTTATTTATTGTACTTCCTCCATAATGCTGCTGTTGCCAGAAATTTTATCCCTCGCTATGCTGACTCCTCCTCCATGTCCAGGTACCTGGTCCATACGGCTCCAGTCCGGTGCCCATCAGCGGCTTTGCCATGTTGCAGCACCAAATCAAAGCCGTGCATGCGTCAGCACATCAGGATGAGAAGCAGAGGCAGGATCAGGGCGACGTGGAGCGTAGACCGCCCTTCAACACTCGCAGCCCAAGTGTACTGGACAGAGACGGTAAAAGAAGAAAAAGCACCCTCTTATTCATCGCTTTTGTTTTTTGTGAACTATTTCTTGTGGCTGCACGAAACCCTGAAAGAAAGCTTAGGGTTGCTGTTGCTTGGTGCCATGCCGCTGCGCCTCAGCCCACACAAGACGTTAGCCTGTATTGTTGTTGCTGTGCTTGAGACGTACACACGAATATAGACAGCTGTCTGGGGGGTTTTTGCCGTTGCATGACTTGAAAGGCCACCAGTAAGGCAAGCCGCCATGTTGCATGCTGCAAAGCTTTTAGCGCCCTTTAGCGAGTGCCGTGCAAGCAGAGCAGCTGTCAGCAAACTGCTGGGCTGGAAGACCAACGCGGTCCGTTTCAAAAGGCCGCGGTGTGCGTGTGTCCAAGTGGCCTCGTGCGGTCTGGCTCACGCTCGATGCTCAATGGCATTGAGTCGGAAAAAGTGGTCATCTTGCCTTTGTCTTTATACCTGTGTACTGCAGGTAAGCCCCCTCCCTACATGCCTTATGAAATGATGTTGGCTCTGGACCAGGAGGCCCTCTCTGGTCGGTCAGGCTCCCCCCACAGACTGTCCTCACCCCAGCCTGACCCCAACATCCCCAATGCTTCCCGCTACAGTGTGCCGCCAGGTAAAAGCACACATCTTGGCTTCCCTCTCTTCCTACTCCTGTCTGCTCTGACCCAGACGCCTCCGTAGCGTTCTTCTTTCCCATGTTGGTACCGTGAAGCCTTTGTAGACTACAGACGCCGTGAACAAGCAAGTCAAGTCTTTATCCTCATTTCTGGGCTTGCGGCGCTTGCTAGTTGGAATATAAGGAGAAACTACCATTCAATACGATCATTACCACATTGGGCTCATATCTTGTCGGGCGGCTGTGTGAAATGTGTGCTACTTGGACTCCAGACACCAACGTGAACTTATTTACTCACTTCTTCTGAGTTGCCGCTTCAGGTTGCCTTGGCTTGGGTATTGTTGGGCTGAGTGGGAGGTTTGTTTATTGCTTGGACAGCAGGCTAGGTTGTTGCATTGGCTGTCAAAAATAAACATGCGGTATTAACTAACAGAGCATACCTTGCCCAGTCGGGGCGCCGCAATACATGTCCATTCGATACCTGTCAATCAAATGATACTGGAACCCAAGTCACAATCGCCATCAGTCAGCTGACTGCGTTGATGGAAACATTCGATGGCTGCTACGCTGACCGTGCAAAACATGGCCGCCTGCATTTTTCATCTTTATTATCCAAATTCCGGATAAAATAAGTCAGCGGTAAGATGCAATAAAGGTTCTCATTGCATTTGGAACAACCAGTTGCCAGTTGCAAGACCTTTTAAGAAGACAGTTGCACCGTAGGAACCCTGAACTCTGTTGTGGAAATCTGTTTTTCTATGGTAACTTATTGTTGCCATTATTTTAGGATGAATTGAAAACATCTTTTTATGTTAAGTTTGACCCTCGCTGTGATGTCAATAATTGTTTGGATTTTTTGTGTTTATAAATGTTTAATAACAAACTGGATGCGTACATGAACGGTGGAAATGTGTGATGCTGACGAAAGAGAAATATTCATGTTATCATTTTTATTTTGTTTTTTTCCCATGTATGTTTATTGGTTTTTTTTTTTATAACACAAATATACAAAATACAAACTTAGAACACAAAACATAATATACAAACATAACATCAATACAACAAAGCAGGTTGCCAGCCCACCCCTCCCCTCTCCCCGTTGAGGACCCATATAAAACCTCACTTGAATCTTGTAGTGCATGTTACATTCATCATTGAGCTTGATTTGTATTTACAAGATATTGAACAAAAGGTTGCCACGATGTTTCAAAATGTTGAAGTCTGTCTTTCAAGATATATCTTATTCTTTCCAGATGGAGTGTGTTCGTCAACTCCTCTAGCCACATCTTAGTTGATGGTACACTTACACTTTTCCATAGCATTAGAATCAGTTTTTTCGCTATAATGAGACCATATGAAATGAAACATTGTTGTGCCTTTTTTAACATTTGAAAGGATTCAGAAACCCCAAGGATGATGAGCAAAGGCTCTGGCTTTAACACAATCCCCAAAACCTTGGACATTATATCAAAAACACCAGACCAAAAAGAGTATATTTTGGGGCAAAGTGCATAACTATGAAGATGAGTTGCCTTCGAAGATTTGCACTTGTCACAGATAGGCGAGACATCTGGGTATATATTATGTAGTTTTTCCTTATGTTATCATTTTTATTCCTTGTTTATTATTTTTTTCGAAGTGCTGTTTTTGGGTTCTATGATTCTAACATATGCACAGCAGAAAATGAGGCGGTTTTGGCTGCACCAGATACAGCTAATTTAAAAACTGTACTCTTTTGGGATTGAAAAGATATGGAATCCAATGGACTCAAACCTTTCCAGTGTTGCATGAGCTGGCCGTTGTAGATAATAAAATCAAATAAGACACGTGTTTTTCCTGATGATTTACTGCCCTTATGTTTCTTTTTTCCCCTTCCCAGTGCTCCACCCAGCCCCCAACCAGCTGATCCAGAGTCTGCCAGATGGAATCCGGATGACTTTCAGCAGGCCCAGTCGACCTCCCAACATTCCCTCTCCTCCTCCTCTCATTCCAACCACCAAACCGACAGACAAGCCGTCCTTCATTCACGGGGGCTCTATATCTCAGGTAGGCACATTGGGATTCACGCCATTACAATAATTCCTCGTTATCCTAGTAGGATTCCTTATTTCTTTATTTTAAAGCCGTTATTGCATCCAATACATCTTTGATGTGAACTAATCCAGGCATGTTTACACCATCTAGGGAACCCCTGGTACCTACCTGCCCTCTCACTCCGTTTATGGGCCCGAGGGGAGTAAAAGCACTGTGGGCTCCATCTCTCTGGGCCTGCCTCGGCACCAGGACCCCAACAAGTCTGGTAGGTCATGACATTGACGTTGTCATGATGTGACCTTTTGTTATGAGCAACCACGCATGGAAACTCTTCACTTGTTTCCAGGAGCAGCAGTTCCATCGATGCTTGACGGTCGAGGCAACCTGGCAAAAATGGGCGAGAGCCTGGCTTTCAGAGGCTCGATCACTCAGGTATGTTCATGATGGCAAATATATGGAGACAATGTGTGCGAATGCTTAAGCAGAATGAGAAACCATGAGATGAGCAGGAAAGGCGTGGGTGTGGAAATGCAGAATTAGGGCACGGAGGAAAAAAAACAACCCAAAAAAGTAGAGCACGCGATTCCAAAGCATTATTGAATAGCTTGGTAGCACTAAGTGTTCGCATATGTTAATACTTTACTCTTTTTGGGTGGTTTGGAAAATGAAGAGGCGTTCAATGACAAAGAAAACAGCCGAGTAAGACCGATCAAAGCACCTGGTTAAAATGTCACAATGAAAAGTAGAAAAGCTTTCATGTGTGTTGCGTCATGTCTTGGTTCTTTCCCCTTCAGGGCACTCCAGCCCTCCCCCAGGCCACGGTTGCTGCTGACCTGCTGAAGGGCACCATCACAAAACTGGCCACGGAGGACCTGAGCGGCTCTGACAAGTCCAGGGGAGACCAACTGACTAAAGGTCATGTGATCTATGAAGGCAAGAGTGGTCATATCCTCTCTTACGATGGTACGTACATGCCTTGGCTTGTTTGTTTACACTCTTTTCTACAATATTGTGTTTAAATTTTTCCAAAATTTGACGTCTGTGTTCAAAAGCTATCAAGAACCCAAGGGAGAACACCCGTAGCCCCAGGACTGGCCATGAGTTGAAACGTGCTTACGACATGGAGGCATCCATTGGCAGAGGCCATACTGGCAGAGAAGGGGCTCCATTTGAAGGTAGCGCTTTCATTATTGATTGATCTTTTATGTGTATTTTCACAAGTGCTTGTTTTTGTTCACGTAGTTCAGATTTGTACCTTGTTGATATTCTTATTTATACAGCAGAACCTTACACTTTTTTAAAAGTACGTTTATCTGTAGTTTATGCACACCTGGAGATAAGAAGTGCTCAAACAAATTAGGATTTGAGCGACCGTAGCTGTTGATTTGTCCTAATCAAATATCATGACATGACTGCAACCAGGAGAACCAGACTATAGAGCAGAGGGTGTGACCTGACATGGCCCAGCAAAGTGCACTAAATTCGGGCCCGTGCTCCAAGCGGCTGGTGTGCTGCTGTGGAGGTCAGGAGAACCAGAGTATGAAGGAGTTGTTACAAATACATTTGTTAATAACATATTTTTTGTTTGCTTAAAATATTTGTTTTGTGGTGTGTTCAGGTTACAATCATGATCCACACATTCTAGATAAGTTTCTGAATGAGCTTGTCAAGAAAAATGTCCAGTATCGGTATCTTGAGTTCTGTGTCGCTATGGCGTCAATAGCATCCACCTCTCGCTCCTATGTCACAGATTAGACCAATATGCTGGATATGTGACCAAATGTCATTTTTCTATTTCAGTGATTTGTCTTTTTGTGCTCAGGTTTGATTAGCAGAGCCATGCCCAGAGAAGGTCTCCATGGAGATACCAAAGAAAGACCACTAATCACTGGATCCATCATGCAAGGTAACGACCTGTTAGGAAGTGTACCACCTGTGTGATGCACTACAGTAAAGATACTATATGTTTATCTTTACAGGGACACCGAGAGCAGCTGCAGAGACATGCGAAGACACTCTGAAATATGGAAAACGGATTAAACGAGAGAGCCCACCCATCCGCTCTTTTGATGGGGGAATTGGCAAAGGAAAGCCCTATGAAGGAGTAAACACCATTAAAGAGACGGGGCGATCCATTCATGAAATCCCTCGACAAGACCAGCCTGGCCAGGACGTCAGAAAGACCCCTGACCTGTCAGACAGGAGGGTCATTGAGGGATCCATGCCTCAGGTGAGACCGGGAGATTAACGTGGGATTCAGATGTTCTGCTACTAGCGTTAGGCAAATATCTTTTAGCTTCATTCAAATTTTCACTTCATTTGGAGCTGTTAATAAATAGCGGCATATGACGATTAATCATGATTAGTCCATATTTTAGTCATTCAAAGGGGACCTATTATTCTTTTTCCACTTTTCTGAGCTATAAAGTTAGAATGTAGTATTCTGGTGGTAAACCATGTCAAAGTTTCAGATGATGATGTTTGCACATTTGGAACAGAAAAAAAGACTTCCTTATATGGGCATGCCTGGGTACGCCCGCCCTCCTCCTCGCTCTGCTGCTGCATTCTTGTGGAAGATTTCACGGTATTAGCACCGTGTTTATTTAGTGTGAGTAAGTGTTGTCTGTGTAGTATTATAGTGTGCATCCTACTTGCATGCATCCATATTACTAGCTCACGGATGTCTGGAACCACCCACATTGGTGTAGTCTCAAAAAAATTGTTGTACCAAGATTGTCTGCACTTGGTAAACGCACCGCACTCGTGTCCAACTTGCACCGGTGTTGCATCTGACAAAGTGTGTCCGACAATGAGTGCAGGGGAGGTGGATGCAGCACCCTCGCATCCGGTTTCTACTGAGTTAATTCATTTATTATCAACTCTCAGACACCCAAGACCCACATTAGAAAAAGGGTTTTGGCAGCAGTCCGGAGCATTTGGGAGTGTAACCAGTAACAGCGGAGTGGGTGTTCTAAGAGCCGGGCAGTGGGTGGAATAAATTAAAACAGAAAATCAAAGACAGCTGCAATAGGGACTTGATATAAAGGGCCGAAAATAATAATAGAGCCCCTTTTATAGCCCTAATATTCCTAAAAATATTGAGTATCCTGTGTTTCTACCAGATTCACTCCCTGAACCAGCCTACCATCAAGCACAATGTCAAGTCCCTCATCACCAGCCCCAGCAAGCTTCCCCACAGCATCCCCCAGCTGGAGGCCATGGAACGAGCCAAATACGAGGAGAGCAAGGCGGTGCGCCACACCTCTGTGGTGAACTCCACCACGTCTGTGCTGCGGTCCACACACCAGGAAGCTGTCAAATCCCAGCTCAGCCCCGGCTTGTACGAGGATGCCAACGCTCGCAGGACCCCTGTGAGCTACAGCTCCAACCCCGTGAGCAGAGGTTCACCCATGCTGGGACGCTCATCAGACGGTATGGACATTTGTCTCAGACCGACCTACATTCGATATATAGTAAACCTCGGATATATCGGATTCAATTGTTCCCACTGGTTTTGTCCGATATAAGCGAAATCCGTTATATGCGTATACCAGAAAATGTCAGTTTTACGCATATATCAGATTTATATCCGGTATATGCGTAAATCAGACTTTATTCGTTATAAAAAGGCACTTCCTTGACTATGTTTCCAATGTACCTGGACGCGCAGGCAACGCTGCAAACGCTGCAAATGACGTCGTATAGCGGCCTGTCACGATTCGGCGAATCGGAGCGCCACGATGCGGCCATCCGATATATGCGAGGGAAATTTAATGGAAATGCATTGGAACGGGACTAGAGATTTTGTCCGAAATAGGCGAAATCCGTTATAAAAAATCCGATATATGCAATGAATTTTTATTGGAAATGCATTACAGAAAAATCGGTTCTTTTTTATCTGTCCGATGTGAGCGAATTTTCGATATATCAGAGTCCGATATATCCGAGGTTTACTGTAACATGAATAATAACAAATAGCATGTTTATAATACCTGTGACACGTCCTTTCCATCTCAAAGGATCCAAGTCTTCAGCACATGACAGAAAGAACGCCATGACACCCACGCAGAGGGAAAGCGTCCCAGCCAAGTCGCCGGTGTCTGGCGGTGACCCCGGGTCTTCTCACAGCCCTTTCGACCCTCATCACAGGCCGGTCGTACCCGGGGAAGTGTACCGAGGCCACCTTCCCCCGCATCTCGACCCCAGTATTGCCTTCCACAGAGTGATTGATCCCGGTGTGTGCCTTGATGAACATTAGCTACACGATCAGAGCATAGAAATGGCTGAACTTGATGTTTTTTCATCCTCTTCCTGCAGCCTTCATGTTTCCTCGGCAGCCATCCCCAACCGGCTACCACAACACATACCAGCTATACACTATGGAGAACACCAGGCAGACCATCCTCAACGATTACATCACTTCCCAGCAGATGCAGGTCATCCCCCGGCCCGATATGGCTCGAGGGCTGTCACCGCGGGAACAGCCCGTTGCCATTCCTTATCCAGCTGGAGCCAGAGGTACGGTCCCCCCCCCCTTGCTGGTCCTCTCTTACCTGCTCGTAGGAGAGGCCCAGGGTCTGCACGGTTGTGAAAGAGTAGCTACCTTTTGCAGATGCCCAGAAGCAAATGACCTACACACAATTTGCTGATTGTTTTTGAAAGTGGCTGCGATTTATTTGGCTCCAGAAGTCTCAATTCGCCGAGTGGTGGCCTCATCCGGGTTCACCACCATTCCACTCTTTGCAGCCTGACTTTGACCAATTTGTATTTGGGAGCGCAGCAGATGAAGGAGAAGGGTGTATATGGTGTAAATCAATGAATCCGTTTTTTATTGTTCACCATTGGCCCTTTGCTTCTGTCTGTAAAAGGGATTATTGATCTAGCCCAGATGCCTCCAACTATCCTGTTGCCTCATCCTGGGGGAACAGGTACTCCCACTTTGGAACGCATCGCCTACCTCCCTGGAGCTCAGCCCCCTTTCCCTACTAGGGCTTTCAACCCAACTTCCATATCGCCAGGTGAGGATTCCCTCTCCAATTCCCTTAACTTCCTCGCCACAATCTTGTCTGCCTTCACGCCTTAAGAGTGCAGACCTGTGCTGCACTGGCCGGGGGGTGTCAGAGGTCAGCTGACGGTGTGAAGCGACGTCCTGAGTGGTCCGCTCACAAGTGGACGGCGTGTTAGCTAGACCTGGTCTAAACGAGCATCTCCGCCAACCACTTCCTGGCGTTTCAACACCAAGAGAAGAAAAGGAGGGAAACCTGCTGTTTATTCCAGGGGTGTCCAAACCTTTCCCACCGGGGGGGGGGCATACTGAGAAATCAAAGGATTTGGGGGCTACTTTGACATTTTAAAACAACCCATGTAGATATGCAAAGATGTTTTTATAAATTATTTTAAAAATGCAATACATTGATGCATGATATTAGTATGAAAGAAATGTGGCGCATTTTTTATTTTATTTTGGAAAAATGTCAACTTTCCTCTTACATTATTTTCACTCAATATTATGTCTTAATTCTCATAATATTTTGACTTTATTATTGTAATATTTTAACTACCCAACATTGCTTTATTTTTTAATTTTTTTGTTTCTCATGGGATTAAGAAGACCTTTTTGTCTTTAATATTTCAACTTTGTGCTATTTTTTACTTCTATTATTTTTTTTATTTTTTTTTTATTCCCCCCATTTTTTGCTGTTTATCTTGATTATTTGTACTTAGAGAATGCGCCAAGGGCCAATAAATGAATAAATAAATAGTGCTGGCTGTAAATGGCGGCACTTTGGACACTCCTGGTTCAGTCCTTGCACATATTTGCTAAATATATCTGCTTTAAAATGAATATAAGAGCTTTGCCTGTGTAGCATTTAGCCGACTGTGCATGGCCATGACATCCTTTGTTTGTATATTGAAAGCAGGTGCATGGGATTGCAAGATATGAAATACGAGCAGCCTCCCGTATGCGTCAACATTAGAGATTGTCAATCTTGCTTTCTACAGGAAGCTCCATGATGAGGCCTTCAGTAATATGCAATTAGCGTGCAAATTTGAGTGGTAATGATTAATCCTCGGCTGTCATTGTTGACCTCAGGCCATCCTGCCCACCTTGCTGCCGCGGCTAGTGTGGAGAGGGAACGCGAGCGTGAGCGTGACCGTGAACAGCAGGAGAAGGAGAGGGAAAAGGAACGGGAGCAAAGGGAGCGGGACAGAGAGATTCGAGAACGGGAGCGGGACAGAGAGCGGACGAGTGATTACATCCGTGCAAGTGAGTTGTCGTTAATTATCCTGCTGACATGAACTTACTCATTTTGGTCCTGGTGGTGCCTGCCCTTTGCCTCATTTGTGTTATGGTCTGTGCTGGTCTCATCATAATCCAGAGGGAGAAATTATTAAGTATTAGCAGTAATCCCCCATAGACTGGTTATGTGCCCATAAAACACACCAAAGAAAAATAAGTAACGGCAACAACTACGGAAAAATACTGCTTTTCTCAACCCCTTTACACAAAATAAACACACTGAAATTGTTACTTACTGTTTACTCAGTCCATGCGACCAAGTAACGTTGGCATTGACAGATTAAAATGCATTTCTTTTGCTGGGAGGGAATCAGGGACTCTAACCACTTGTGCCTGATGGTGGCGCCTTAAGGAATTGGAAAACAAATGTCTCTTTGCTAGCAAGTCAACAGAGTAGCTGAAACCTCGGCATGGTTTAACACCAGAATACTACGTTCTAACTACATTTATAGGTTGGAAAAGCATCAAAGGCCCCCTTTCATTTTTTTTCTGGGATTTTGCTTATTTATTATCTCTGTTTTCAAATAAACATTCTATACTAATTGGGAACTCTGCTCCGGGCACGGGATCAAATCATGATATCCCCACTATCATATATTTATGTTTGCTCAGGTGGAGCAGAGCAGCCAGGCCGACCAGGAAGTCGAGGTTACCTCCACTCTCCATCGCCCTCACTCAGGACGCAGGAAGTGGTTGTTCAGCAGAGGCCGAGCATCTTTCAGGGCAAAAGTGTCATCACTTCTCTCATGTAAGTTGACGGAGCTTCATTGTTTGCACACGTGAAGGAACAACAACATGAAAAACATTTCTCCCAAAATGGTGACTTCTTCAAACTGCATTTGGAAATTCCAAGTAGAGCAAAATATTGTATACAACTCATACTTTGCACATTATTCTTTTGAAAAAATACTTTTTTTTAAGTAGTATCTAGACGTCTTCAGGCTCTGCATGGTTTGATTCCTTCATATAATAATAATAATAATAATAAACATAAAGGATAGACAGGGCCTTGCACCGGCGAGGTCTCTGCTCAGGCCCTATCAATAACAAACGCAAGGACACGATAGGGCCCTTGCACCTGGGGGTCGTTGTGCTGGGGCCCAAATAAAAACATGATAATAAGTCTGATGTAGTAAAATTGTTTGTTTTTTAGGCCTCATTCAGCAGCAGCGACGTCGGCGGCCCAGAGTAATTCCCGTTACAGCACCGCCGCTGATGCACTGGCCGCTCTGGTGGATATCGCCGCCTCCGCGCCGCCCGTGGACGTCACTAAAGTCAAGGAGAGCAAACGGGATGACCGTGACGATGAAATATCTTCAACATCTCGGCGGGCGGCGAGCTTCTCGGAACAGCAGCAAGAGTCAGAGCGGAGATCGGTAGCCTACGGGGCCATGACGCTGCCGGGGGGCAAGCCCCACCCGGCGTACCCTGAGGGTGCTGGAACTAAAGATAAGGGACCTCAAACCTCAAAGTCGCGTATCGAGGAAGAGCTTCGAACCCGGGGAAAAACCACAATTACGGCCGCCAACTTCATCGACGTCATCATTACGCGACAGATCGCCTCGGAGAAAGACTCCAGAGAGCGAGGCTCTCAGAGCTCCGACTCCTCTAGCAGCCGTGAGTATATTATTATAATTTCATTACAGCGCATCAGCTAATCTTAACAACCTAATCTTAACTCCATTTTTTTTTTATGTATGTACAGTGTCATCAAGTCGATATGACAACCCGGCCGGGGGGGCCATTGAAGTAATAAGTCCTGCTAGTTCTCCAGCCCAATCCCAACAGGACAAGCTTGACGAGGGTCAACAGACGGCAGGTAAAGACACAGCCGGTCCTTTTTTTGCCCTCTACTAGGACCATGAAGGTGGCGTTTGGTGACGTTAGCTTGAGTTGCTAGTCAAATAGAATGAAGATATCATGACATTAAGCACTAAAATTACCATTTGAGTCAGACTCGTTATATTACTTGCAAGCGTCTAAACCAGGGGCCATCAAAAGCCCCACCCAGGGGCCATTTTGTTGGCTCGAAGCATATTATTTTACAATGAAAAAAAAAACTTGAATCACTGTATCGGAACATTACGCAGGACGGTTGGGTCACACCAAAAATAAAGAGTTTTAAAAAGTTGTTTGTTAAAAGAAAAAAGTGCCTCAATTGAATAAAATTGCATCAATTTTAGGAATTAACTTTTTGTCAATTGTAGAGTAACAACTTCAATGAGGTAATCTGCCATTATAGTCAACTTTGCCCCCCCCCTCCCTAAAAAAAAAGCAAAATGTGAATTATTTATATAGAGTGGTGCCTACCAAAATAAATGTTCCCATTGAAAATGAAGTCAATCCAATGACTGTATTCCAGAAAACCATGAATATTAATATCGATATATTAAGAAAAGCAGTAGATCCTCTGTCTCATCTCCCTGACCTCTCTGATCTCTGACCTCTAATTCTTGGTTAACTTGATCAGCTGGTATGCGGTCCTACGATATGAGTCGATACCGACCTTCAGGGGAGCCCCCACAGGCCAGCTGCCAGCAGCCCCCCTCCTCCCAGGCTGACAGTTACTCCCAAATCCCCAAGACACACCGGGTCATGACCTTGGCAGACCACATCTCGGTAGGATGAACTTATTGACGAGTAAAGTAACCCCATAATGGATAATAATGGATGAACAATGGAAATGACGTGTTGCGTTCCGTCATGCAGCATATCATAACTCAAGACTTTGCCCGGAACCAAGATGCTCCCTCAGTTTCGTCTTCAGCCTCTGCTACATTCCAGAGCACGGTGCCACCCGTGTCGTCTTCGGGTCGGGCTAAGTTGCCTAGTCGCTACAGTCCTGAGACTCAAGTCCATGCCCCGCATCACCATCGGCCTCCCAGCAGGGTTTCGCCAGAAAACAGCACAGACAAGCCCAGATCCAGGTACAGGTGCATGCGCTACACATGACGTCATCAAGGATCAAGGTCCTCAAGCCACCATCCATGATCCCAACACTCTAACCCCTACCTGTCTAGACCTGGAAAGTCTCCAGAGAGAAGCGGGAGGCAGATGGACAACTATGAACCAATCTCACCGCCGCAGAGCTACCAAAGCATGGACAAGCAGGAGGCTGCTGGGCCTGCGGTCCAAAGGCGAGAGGCAGATAACTCTGAGATCAGGTACGCATGCGGACTCCATGCACACGTCTTACAGTAGGCCACGCCCCCTCCTTCCACTCTGGTTCCTTATGTTGTCCATCAGGCAGTATAGAACATGCCTCCTTCTGCCTCGATGTATTTTTTACTAACGCGTACACAGCAGCTCGCTTCCCATTTACGTTTTTCCCCTTGTCGTCTGTTACAGGAGCGACTCCCGATCTCCTGGCAGTGTCAGTTATCTGCCCTCCTTCTTCACCAAACTGGAGAACACCTCCCCTATGGTGAAATCCAAAAAGCAGGAGATCTTTCGTAAGTTGAACTCCACCTCTGGTGTCGGTGATTCTGATGTTGGTAAGTGGGGCTCCTGTCTTCCTCTTTGCTTCACCTAAAGCGCATGCCTCCAAAGACCATGCTGGATGTGCTGCCGCAGCTTCTCGTTTTTGTTCTCGCCAACATGTAGTTATGGACGACCGGTTCCGCCGCTGAAAAAAACTAAATATATATCCCAGTGATATGTCTGAATTATGAGGTAGGGATAAAATGCCATAATGAGATAGGAAAGTCATATCTCGTAGGTTTGACTTTTTATCTCAGATTTTGGACTTTTCTGACCTCATGATTCAGACTTTTAGGACTTTTTGTCTCATATTTTCCATTTTCATCTCATAATTTTGACTCTTGGTTTCATAATTTAATGACTTATCTCATAATTATGGCTTTTTATCTTATTATTTTTACTTTTTATCTCCTAATTATGACTTTTAGATTTCATTTTGAGATTTTCCATTGGGATATAATTTATCTTTCCGTGGCGGAATAGGCTTCCATGTGTAGTTCTGTACTGTACCTACCAGTCTGGCATTTGGTTTTTCAACATCTAATATCTTCGTCTTACAGGAAATGCCCAACCAGGCACGGAGATTTTCAACTTGCCTGCGGTCACCAGCTCCAGTGAGTTAGAAAAATCCTTTTGTGTTGGGAAAATGATCTTTTTGACTCTCATGATGATGGCTGTAAAATGGGTCTCGCTGAGGTGAAAGTTGCTCAGGGACATTTGACCAAGTATTAGTGGTGACGTATTGTGTGTGTGAATATTTGAACCTGAAACTTGAGCACCCAGTTCTTGTTTAAAAGTCATTAAAGATGTGACACATGATGTGATGTTATCTTATGACAGGAACTGTATATTGTGCATGTCATCATGGTAGCGCATAATTTGCTAATAATAAGTAATATGTAAGAGTTGCATCATATTTGGGTGGATTATGAAGTTTAAAGCATCTGTAAAGTGTTTATTATTCAAATATTCCATTGTTAAAACATGGACAAAAGACCTTTTTCAGTTTTATCTCTGCATCAGTAATGGAAGTACAGAGGAACCGCGGTTTTGGATGAAATTCTGACAAACTGAAAATAGACCTAAGAAAAGGGCCATAACGTGGTCCGGTCCTCCACTCTCTCATGGTACGCTTCTTTGTTCCATCCTTCATAGGCAGCATCAACCCCAGGAACCACTCTTTCAGCGACCCTGCCAGTAACCTGGGCCTGGAGGACATCATCCGTAAAGCCTTGATGGGCAACCTGGAGGACAGGCAGGAGGAGCACCAGGGGGCAGTAGGTGCCATCAGCAGCATGAGCAGCGACGCCCGCCAGGAGGCCAATCCGTCACCCAGCATCGGTACGTGACCACCCCAAACTTGGTCCACACGTCAAGTTTCTGGTGGAGAATAAGACACTGAATGTTTTTCAATGCATTCGCAGGAAAACAGAAGCAGAGTAAAGCCAACAGTCGTAAATCCAAGTCTCCTAATCTGGGTCAGGCCTATTCGGGAGGGGATCGTCCCTCCTCGGTGTCCTCCGTCCACTCCGATGGAGACTACCACAGACAATCACAAGCCCAGTCCCAGTGGAGCTGGGACGACCGACCGTCATCTGCGGGTAAGAGTTGAAACCATTCCAAAAATGGTCCTAGAAATAAGACTACCTTAGTACCCCTATTTGCCAAGACCCTCGTTTATCGCGGTTCTAGACCTGACTCTGAATGTTCCTTTTATTAACAGCATAGAAAAAACCCTTTACAACCCTCTAAATATTTTTATGAGTTCAATATAGTAGTTACCTTATAATCACATTCCTATCATCTGTCCATCCATTTTCTATCCCACTTATCCTCATCAGGGTCACGGGGGTATGCTGGAGCCTATCCCAGCTGACTTGGGGCGAGAGGCGGGGGCCTATGACCCAACATAGTAAATATAATGAGAGAAAATAACACATAATATGGACTCACACATGTTGGCACTGGGATAAGTTCCTTCTTTCTTTTTTAGGCCAAAAATGTCACATTGCTTAAATATTAATATTTTTGAGGAATAGTACGCCACAGTCAACCACCAAACAGCACGATTTATTAATATATTTTTAAAAACTGTAATAGAGTGAAGCCGTGAAATTCAAAGCACAATGTGGGAGGGAGAACTGTGTATGGATCCAAAGACAAAAATGATTTTTGAAATCGTGTTTTCAATATCGGTCAACTCATATTTCATCCATTGGAATCAACATTTCTTAGCTACTGGAGAGTTACGTTTGTTTGGTTATCTTTAACTTAGCATCACAAGTCTTACCTGGAGGTAGAGCAGGGCGTCCAGAAATGGGAAGGTTGGTGGTTCGATCCTCGCTCCCTCCACCCAGTCACTGCCGTTGCGTCCCTGGGCTAGACGCTTACCTGCAAAATGTGAATGTGAACAAATGCATTGTGGATTGGCAGCCATGTTTCCTGTTTTGGTTCATGAACATGTTGAGTAACATTCTCTTTCCTGTTTCAGGGTCCATGCAGTTCCCCTACAACCCGCTGACCATGCGCATAATGAGCAGCACGCCACCCACCTCCATATCATCCCCTTCCATACAGAGCCAGCAGCAGCCGCAGCCCCCTCCCGCCGGCGCTCAGGGGGGCCAGCAGCGCGTGTGGCAGTCCCTGCTGTCAGAGCAATACGAGGCCCTGTCAGACAGCGACGACTGAGCTCGGTCCGCTCGCTCGCCCTGCAGCCAAGAAGGGAGGAAAAGCGGCCGAGCCGGGTTCCGAGTCCGTCTGCTCTCCCCACACCTCTTCAAGACAGCGGTGGAGTCAAGTCCACGGGGTGGTGTCCAATTTTTTTCTGGTGCTATGGCGCCCCCTGGCTGTTAGCTGAGTGTACAAGCGGCGGCCCGTGACGGACTGGGCTCTCCGGAACAGGACTCTTTTGCTTTGGGAGAGCTGGCCCGGTCTGTTGGGGGAATAAAACTCGACTGAGTGGATGACTTGAGATACAGTGAAGTAGATATGTAAATTTGACAATTTTCTTTGATTTCTGTAAAGCTATAAATCAACCTACCAGAAAATCGTATGTAAATAGGATAACCTTTTTTGCAGTGTGTTTCTTAACTTGATTATTTCTTATTTTAATGTCGCTTTGAAATGAATCCACTCTAAATGCTAAGTGAAGATGTGTAATCTTTAATGCCGTCACTTTAATATGTGATTTACCCCCCCAACCCCCCCAACTTGGACAACAAGTTATGAAGGCTGGTGTTAGACAGAGGCGTGATGAATGAATGAATGAATGAATGAATGAATGAATGAATGAATCCTGGACCCTGTCCAAAAAGCCAGCCAATGTGTTTTACCCCTGATAAAGTTACATCTGCAGTTTCCAAGCTTGTCCAGAAGGGCGAGCTCCAAAATTTTTGGAAATTTCTGTATGCTTCCACCCCACTTCCCATTTTTGGATCTTTTGTCATGCCTTGTGACTTGAGAAAGAAGGCAGCTTTAACTCGTTTTCTCAGAGATATGTTTGTGTTGGATGTTTGTCTTTGTTTATTTAGTACATTTAAAAAAAAAATCCTTACCTGAAACAAAAAAATCTGTAGAATGTCTTTCCAATTCAAGACACGATTTTGCACTTTTGACTTATTGGTAGGAAAATCCATCCTACCTGCTGTTTGTGAGTAATTGATAATGTTCTTCTGGGTTTCCAAACCACTCACAGCTACAAGTGATTCCAATCCATGGCCTTTCTGTTTTTGGTATTTCAAATATAAACTAAACTACACAGGCGCCATAAATGGCTGTAATGTTACTTGCAAATCTTTTCCAGTATATATGGATAAATGCTCCAAAATCTTTACTGTTAGCAGTCCCCTGTGCTTCAACTGTCCTCCTTTTTATATACACTTTCAATCTTTTGGCACAGCACATGTTCAGATGTTTTTTCTGACTATTTCCACACGTTTGTTTTGTGTCCTGTTTATGGGATGGTAGTTGTTTACAAAGGCAATGACAAAAACGTTTACAAACTTGACTTGGAAAAGAAATATCGACTTGAAGCCGAAAAAGAATTACAACATCTTTTCAAGATAGAAAACCCGCAGTTGGCTGTTTTGTTTTTTTTTTTTAAATCCCGACTTGAAAACGCTTGTATCATTTGACGTTGAAATGCAATGAATCGTATGGCACAATGTCTTTTAGTTGGTAAATACAAAACTTCAGACCAATAAAGTGGATCAGTTCTGCGCCACTGTAAGATGTTATTCCTTACAGCTGCACTTTTTGACTAATGAATGAGTGTATGTTTTGATTCATGCCTACTAGTGCATAATAGAGCCAAATCACACATCACGAAGGTATGGTTTGGCTTAAAAGAATCGGACAGTAAACGAAACTAATTTATTTTCAAATTTTGTGAATTAACATTCTATTCGCAGCTAAAAAACAGCATTGTGTTTACTTTTGACTGCTTTCGTGTACTTTCGTATTGGGCACCCACGTCCAACAGTTCTTGTCCGTGATTGGTCAAATGCTGGAAGATTTGCTCCGCTGATTGGTCGCAACATGTTAAAGAGAACGATAGCGGACAGCATTGCTAACTCTGCTACTGGAAGTTTAGCAGTACAAACACACATGGTTGTAAAACAAGATGAATTAAATTCAAAGTGCTTTGTGGCTTATTTGTTTTCTTTTAGACAACATTTTTGCCTCTTTGACCGGAAGTAATGTTATAGAAGACGTACTCAATTGGCTGATGGAGGCATGATGACTTCCCGTGGAAGCCTTTATTTTGGAGGGGTGCGCCTCTCCAACCAGAAGTGGTGTTATTGAAGACGTACTCAATTGGCTAATGGACGCATGGCGACTTCCGTGAAAACAAAGTTGGAGAGTGAATAAATGCGAAATGCGCGCTGTGTTACCTGCTGCAGCGGAGCAGCTTTTACAAGATATCCATAAAACTTACCAGGAAACGTCACAGAGTAAGACGAGATGAGTTGTTGTATTAATCATGCTTAATTATGTTTAAAGGATGTTAGCACAAGTGGCTAACCGCTTAGGTCTACTTAACGGCCGTTTAATGGGGAAGGTAACACCACACTGATAATACACCTGGTCCTCTTATATTTATATATATTTTGTCCTTAACGTCGTGGATACTCTTTTACAACTAAATGTTGTTTGACATTGTGTCGCTAGGTGGCGCTGTTGTTTCGCATGGCGTCGAGAGCTGGGGTTGAATACATTTACGTGCAACTATTTCTAACTATTTCTAACTACCTTTGTAGTTTGAACAATATTCACCACCAACAATAGGGCCGATTTAGAAGAAAAAAAACAAGCTAAACTACTTATTGTTATGTTTTATACATATCTTGCCCTCAATTGGTCTATAGCAGGGGTTGGCAACCTTTACTATCAAAAGAGCCATTTTACCCCCTCGCTCACTGAAGAAAAATAGAATGGAGCCGTGAAACATAATTTAACAGCAGAATATAGGGGCTGCATAGCGGTCGAGTGATTAGCGCGCAGACCTCACAGCTAGGAGACCCGAGTTCAATCCCACCCTCGGCTATCTCTGTGTGGAGTTTGCATGTTCTCCCCGTGCAAGAAATGTGTAGCAACATGCTCACATCCAGAGCAAATTGCGAGTCTCCCAAGATTTTGATTGACTGCCAGATTTGGAGGGAATTTTGGGGTATCAAAGTAGTTCAGAGGAGAAAAAGCGGAGTTGATCAAGTACTCTTGCTAGTATACGGTCTCACAGAAAGTCCCATTTTTTTCAAAAGTAATTACAAAGATGCATATTTTCCTCATTTGGGTGTTAAAACAAATATTTGAGCATTGCAAAGGGAGCCACAACAAAGAGGCTGAAGAGCCACATGCGGCTCTGGAGCCGTAGGTTGCTGACCCCTGGTCTATAGTATCAAATTGCATGCTAAATAACTGGAAATAAGAATTGCTCATGAATGCATTGTTTTTATTCTTTTTTTTTACAGTTCCAGATGACTTACTAATTGCGTAAGTAATATACTTTTGATTTCCTTTTGTATGCTAATTGGCATTCATTGGCAGTATATTGTGCAATACATAGCTTCAGTTTATTTATAGTGTTATGTTCAACCACCCCTGTTGGAAAGCGATTTGCTTATTCCTCGTAGGCGTGACATGTAGAGACCACATTAAGGAAGACAAATGAGACATGAGACATTTTCCAGCAGTTACCCAGTTACCCAGTTTTGTCTGGGTACGCAACCACATCCTGTCTTTGTCATTGTGGTGAATGACACAAACATCATGGCTTTTTATGAAAATGTCTTGTTTAGAGAAAGATGTATGATGACAGATGGATGGATAGGTGTCCATGCATGTTGCCTGTCTCTCTTAAAAGGGCTTTTTAATGTCTTTCAGGCTAAGGTTCGTTTTCGGGCCCTGTGCCGTACAAGCTTTGGATCTGGTGGAGCAGCACTCAATCACCTGTCTGTCATCTCCCAGCGGACGGAAGGCCTTCCAGGTCTGTCATGCACCCCCTCGCATCTCTCTGATGACGGTTCTTCATGGTTCATAACCCCATTAATACACCAATAGGGTTGCGACCGACGATCATTTTCTTAGTTGATGAATTATGTGCCGCACGCAGTCATCCCTCGTTTATTGCGGTCCATTGGTCTCAGACCCGTGCCTTCTGTGTGACATCGTTTTCATCCGGTCATCCGGAAGAGTGTGGACGCAAACCTGTTGTAGCCCGTGATGGTTTTGAACCCCATTCCTGAACTCTCTGGTGTTGTTCTCCTCCAGCGTCTGCTCCACCTTTTTCCTGTCTGAGTCTTTGTCTTCCTTCGGACAGCGCTTCACCTCCCTCCTGCTGGGCTGTTATTTACTGCCTCTCCGTCCTGTTCCTAAAAGCCACCTACTTCCTGTTGAGGACGGCCTTGACTTCTCGTGTCCCCCAAGGTTTGTTCTTAGGGTAGAAGTTGAGGTCATCCATCAGGCAGTGTGACAACCATCCGGGCGGGGCCGGGGGGGTCTGTGGCTTTGAAGCAGTCTCTGGGTGCATTTAAGATGATTATTAATATGCTGTACTACTTCAGCCACACACTGTTAGTGCTCCCCCCAAAGAAATATAGAAAATATAATATAACAATGCACAGTCAGCAGTGATGGAGACGAAGAAAAGAGGCGATCTGCTGAGGTTGAGGTCATTGTCACCCAAAGTTCCTGTAAAGTCCTTCCGGTTTTGAAAATAACCAGCTAAATGGGAGGAACTGTCAAATACAATGCGGCTAAATAAAGGAATCCACTTTGGTCTTTTTGGAGTCGTTCAATGGAGTTTTTTTTGCCTCGTCATGATGGTTCTGACTAGCACACTCAGATGTTCCACCATGACGTAGCCATCCGGCAGGCTAGTTGTCTTTTTTATGCTAACCGAGATGATGAACACAAACCAAGGACATCATTTTAGCAAAAAAAAAAATCAGAGGAGCAGATGACGCTTGTCCTCGTAAGTGCCCCCCCCCCTCCTCAACTGGAGACCTCTTCAGAAGTTTAAAAATATGTTGCTCTTACTGGAAGCATTTCTCACTTGGCAGGACGGCATGTTGAAATAGAAGTTGAGAACTTCCTCTTCATCCAGCTGTGGCAGCAAATACTTTTCAGGTTACGCTGATAATGCGGCTGCTCGTCTCCTTCGCAGGAGAAGGTCTGACATTCTCCTGCGGGGATTTTTCACCTCCTCTGTTGCAAAGTAACATTCGTTGACCTTTTCATCGGGAAGGTTAAGGCGCAGCCCGTTTGGGGGCGGCGGAGACACTGATCAATATATTGGAGAGTATTAAGGTTGTCGCCGTGGAAATGGGAACGGATCATCAGGTTTGCTGGATCCGTACTGGATCACTGGACAAACACAGACACTCCGGATTGACACGCATGAAGTTCGTTGACTTGCTGTTCAATTCCACCCTCGGCCATCTCTTTGTGGAGTTTGCATGTTCTCCCCGTGCATGCGTGGGTTTTCTCCGGGTACTCCGGTTTCCTCCCACATTCCAAAAACATGCTAGGTTAATTGGCCACTCCAAATTGTCCATAGGTATGAATGTGAGTGTGAATGGTTGTTTGTCTATATGTGCCCTGTGATTGGTCCAGGGTGCACCCCGCCTCTCGCCTGAAGACAGGTGGGATAGGCTCCAGCACCCCCCGCGACCCTCGTGGTCGAAAATGAATGTCTACTATATTGTATAATAGGAGTGTAAAAGTGACTATAGGGGTGTTATTTCACATCTAGAGGGCTCTAATACGGTTAAGAAGCACATTTATGAGTTTTGTAAATCTACCAAAAATATTCCATTTATAAATCAGGAATCCTACTTAGTGAAAATTCACTTATCACGGTCATGTCTGGAACCAATTCACCTGGATAAACGAGGGATGACCGTATTCGTATGCTGTGCCGTTTCGTAGAACCGCCGCTATGGTCTAGTCATCCCGTTTACTGACTGAGAAAACGCTGAGTGCTTCTCTTGGAAGAAGCACGTTCATGTGATGCAAAAGGATGTTGACGCACACACAGGGCCTGTGTTTATCACCGTGACTCCCCAAGAGCTTTAAACTTCCTTCAAGGCCTGTTTGTGTTGTGTGGATCCTGCGTCCAGAGGTCCGACCTCCTGGCCCTTGGACTCACGGCGGCTTCACAGGAAGTATTCCCGTGAGAGCCGCATTTTCAGGCAAGAACAAAGCCGGGGGCTTGAGTGAGGCTCCGAGGCCCGGGTCCCTCTGCAGCAGCTGAATGGCAGCCCTTGCTGCGGCGTTCCCAAGGAGGCCTGGACTTGTGCCAGGCAGTGGACTTGCAGGAATTCGCTTCCGAGCTTTTCTGCGTGAGGGCTAGCTAGCAAAGCCACGTGAAGAAGCACAACCCTGCATCTTAGGTGGCTTCCACTTTCAACCACCGCAGGTCTTTTTCTAGCACTTCCTGGCTTGGTTTCACACTTTTATTGCTGGTGTCTGCATCCTGCTCTCGTCATAGATAGCCAGGTCTCTTAAGTCCACGTCATTGTTTTATCTCTGCCTCATTGGGAATGCGGTGTCATGTTGGACAAACGAGGTGTTTATGCCTGTGTAGGTCACCAGGGAAGGTAATTCATGAAAGCCCTGGAGAATAATGGAGCCTGCTTCAGCTTCTCATTAGAGTGTCAATCCACAGGCTTAATGTCCCCCTGGTTGTGTGAACAAGAGCAGGATTTCAATCACTGTCCGCAGCAGACATTTGGGAGAGTCCGCTGACAGGTGGCAAGTACCTGCAGGTACTCCATCTTTAATCGTCTTCATCATCCCTCATCTCCTCCTCATAAGAGGTGATGACGTCACCTAAAGTGCAATTTAAAGATAGAATTTAAGAAGAAAAGAACAACCAAAATAGAAGGATCAGTCGGAGTTAACAAGAATAAAGTCTCAATATTTGGAGGAAAAAAGGCTTCATTTGACAAGAATAACATAATACGTAACATAAGGAAAAATAACATCATTTCAGTTGGTAAGGTTAAAAATTTCAAGAAACAATATTTTTGTAATAACATAAGTTGTAATATTATGAAAATTAGGTTGGGGGGGAAAGTTATATTATTATGGGAATAAAAATAAAATATTATAAATTCTAATGTTCCAAAAAGAAAATGTATTTTTTCAGAAGACGTTTGTAAAAAAATAAATTAAAATAATTTAATTATAATTTTATTTAATTTAATTATAATTTAAATAATAATAAATAAATTATAAAAAATAAAGTTATAATATTATGAAAATTAGGTTGGGGGAAAAGTTATATTATTATGGGAATAAAAATAAAATATTATGAATTATAATGTTCCAAAAAGAAAATGTATTTTTTCAGAAGGCGTTTGGAAAAAAAATTAATTAAAATAATTAAATTTAATTATAATTTAAATAATAATAAATAAATAAAAAAAAAATAAAGTTGTAATATTATGAAAATTAGGTTGAGGGAAAAGTTATATTATTATGGGAATAAAAATAAAATATTATAAATTATAATATTCCAAAAAGAAAATGTATTTTTTCAGAAGACGTTTGGAAAATTAAAATAATTAAATTATAATTTAATTTAATTTTTTATTTACTTTAATTAGAATTAAAATAATACATACATTTTAAAAAATAAAGTTGTAATATTATGAAAATTAGCTTGGGGGAAAAGTTATATTATGGGAATAAAAATAAAATATTATAAATTATAATATTAAAAAAAATGTATTTTTTCAGAAGACGTTTGGAAAATTTAAAAAAAATAGTAAAAATGGGGAGGAAAAATGGCAAAGACCCAAGTTGATACTAATAATAGGCTTCACTACTTTACTCTGCTGTAACTTCTATGACATGAAGGGCAGATCTAGGTCTACTGACAAGTCCTAAATCCTTGATCTATGTACGTATTTACCATATTAGGTCATAGGAGTGTAGTAGCAGTAGTAGTAGTAGTAGCAGTAGTAGCAGTGGCTTGCCGATGAAGCAACAAGTAATCCACAAGCTCAACATGAATAAATAACTACTAAATAAATAACTACTAAATAACTATACTATACTATACAATTGATACACAATATAGTATATAAAGAGTAACTCATGGATTATTGTTTTTACTGTGTTGAGTTCAGTGTAAGCCTGCAGGAACATGCTCTTCAAAAGCTTCAAGATCTTTCTGAGATCATGTTTAAGATCTCCATTCAGACATTCTTGGACATTCTCGGACTTTGGGGGGGGGGCACTGAGAAGCAAATAAATGTGTTTATCTTCCTGTCTTTCCACGCCGACCGTGTTTACTGATCCTCAACTCCTCGATGCGACACGGCCAACCACTCCAACCGTGTGAAGCGTAGCGTTTCATTCATTCTATTCTGTTTCATCGTTGCAGGTCAGCGGAGGCTCGGGACGCCTGTATACCTGCTTCACGTCCTGCCACTACTGCCCCTGCCCAGCCTTCGCCTACACGGTGCTGCGGAGGAACCAAGGCCTGCTGGTCAGTCTCACAATCAAACACAGCCACGTTCCACGTTTCAGTACTGTGTGGCAATCTATTCAGCTTATAGACTCGCATCGCTGTCTTACAGGTACAAAAAAGCCATTATCATAACCGCAATATTAGCAATAACACGCTGGTGTGGTGAAATCGTCCATGATACGCCTTGCTGGTGTTGTGTTTGTACACAGGAAGAAGAAGTGGAAATGACGCACATTGCGTCATGACCTTGTCCGTGCTTCGCTGTTTTGATCAGGATGTGTTTCTAAAATCACAAATACTTCAACTTGCTGATATAGTTCATCTTCAAACAGCTAAAAACAAGCAATTAGCTAAAAATGTCATCCAATACTTCTCTACAAGAGAGGAGAAATATGATCTCAGGGAAGAAGTACATTTGAAACACTTCTATGCTAGGACTACGTTATGCTAGCCATAGCATTTCACTATGTGGAATCAAACTATAGGATGGATTGAGTAAGGAAATCAAACAATGCACAACGATGAGCCAATTCAAGAAACAATACAAGCAGTTGATGTTTGCTAAATACAAGGATGAAGAGTCTTGAACCAGTCATGATGTGCTATATATATCACTATATTGACACTTACTATGGTACACATTATGGCATTGGATGCTCATATCACCGAGTACTTCGGTATGTGACAAAAAATACTACTAATAAAAATTTAATAAAATTAAATAAAATTAAATTACATAAAATTAAATAAAATTAAATTACATAAAATTAAATTACATAAAATTAAATAAAATTAAATTAAGTAAAATTAAATACAATTAAATAAAATTAAATTAAAAAAATAAATTATATTGAGAAAGCAGGAAGTGAACAAATGTAACAGTTACTGATTGTAAAAGTACCAGATGGAGGGGTAGGATTTAATAAGCTTTGCTTCTTCCTACTCCTTTTGGACATGTGGAACTGGGAACTGATTATGGGATGCATTCAATTGTAATCTGATGCATGTTCAAATGAAATTAAACCATTACCATTACCATGTCCCGATTGTTTACAGTCACCACGTATACAGGAATATCCCCGTTTGCTCAGGCATGTAAACGGGTTCAGAAACAATGATTGAGAAACCGGAATATTGTCCTTCACTGGAATACTGACTGCATGTAAATGTAGTATTCTGTATTCCTTAATCCTTAATTGTTCAATTAGCAGTGCAGTTTTTTGTCCAGGACTCTCCCACAGATACCTCAGTTCATTTATCATTGCTGTGTTGTGGTTAATTTATTAATATATAATATTAATATTACGGTGGGGTCTGGAACAAAGCGTGACAGGATGGATGACTGTGAGGGAAACGTACAGCGTCACGTCATGTTTTGAGTGATACCAATTCTGTCGTTTGCGCGGCGGAGGAGCTCTTCCGCAAGGTCAAAGCTGATCATTGTGATGATTGACATGAGCGGATTCTACTGGAGGTCCTGATTTTACTGTCTCTTTGGTTGCAGTGCAAACACATCCTGGCTGTGTACCTGTCGGAGGCCATGGGTGTGACTCCCGTGCACGGTGTGTCTGACCAGCAGATGACCACGCTGCTCGGCGGCACTTCATCACTGTGACGCCCACTTTGTCCCCGCCAGGGATGATGCAGACATTGGTGGATGATGGTGCTGATGCTGCAGGTCAGTGTTGAGAGGACACGGCTTCTTGATTCCTCCCTTGAAGATGTCAAATGTTGCTTTATTTTGTCCGTCAAAGACGTCTTAATGTGGGAAACATCTGTTCACCGAGGTGGCACCGCTTTATTTTTAGCTTCCTTGTTGGGAAGCTATATGGAAATGAACATTACAGAATTCAGGCATCAAATGCGTCCTTTCACACCATGGCTTTTATTCACACACATACACATTGCACCTCTTTCTGAAGACTGAAATGTTGGTAATGACACGAGTAAAATAAATAGCTGGTAACACGGTACTACAGTACTACAGTACTTCTATGTTATTTACAGTCAGTCAACTAAGACAACACAGGTTTACAGTGCATTTACAGTATAGATGTCTCCATTGGAATGTTAGCACACTCCTGTTTGTTAGCCCTTGATATCAACCAGGTAGGAGCGGGAGGGGTGGAGGGGGGGGCGTCACAATTCAAGACTTGAACCGCCACCGATGAGGCACAGGAAAGGCCATAAAACCACACGCCTGAAATGTGTTTCCTGTACTTTTCTTTAAACACCAGTGACGTTCCTGTCATGTAATCCACGTTGCCCCATCGTCAAAAGGCCCGACGCCAACAAACATGGCTGCTTGAACACACGCCACACGGGAGCGTTCATCTTTTTAGTCCAGTTACATTGATTGCGGAAAATAGAAATTTGACACGTGTGGATATGCTTAGAGGTTATATATTCCGGATATTTATAATAATCATAAAACAAATCATACAGGTGAAAAGGTTTATTGTGACCTTTGACCCCCCCCCCCCAGCTCAAATTGAAGTCCTTGTACAGGATACACAAATACATTTTCCTTGCATGTGGTCAAAGGAAGCAGATCGCTGATACCATCAGAGTCCGCTTTCGAGGCCCAACTATTAACTTCAATACAGTGCAACCCGTTTAAGTCGACAACCCGTCCACTGTGCGCCCGCTTAAGTCGACAACCCGTCCACCATGCGCCCACTTAGGTCGACAACCTGTCCACTATGTGCCCGCTTAATTCGACAACCCGTCCACTATGCGCCCGCTTAGGTCGACAGCCTGTCTACCTTGCGCCCGCTTAGGTCGACAACCTGTCTACCTTGCGCCCGCTTAGGTCAACAACCCGTTCACCATGCGCCCGCTTAAGTCGACAACCTGTCCACTATGCGCCCGCTTAGGTCGACAACCCGTCCACCATGTGCCCGCTTAAGTCGACAACCTGTCCACTATGCGCCCGCTTAGGTCGACAACCCGTCCGCCATGCGCCCGCTTAAGTCGACAACCCGTCCGCCGTGCACCCGCTTAAGTCGACAACCCGTCCACCATGCGCCCGCTTGAGTCGACAACCTGTCCACTATGAGCCTGCTTAAGTCGACAACCTGTCCACTATGCGCCCGCTTAGGTCAACAACCTGTCCACTATGCGCCCGCTTAGGTCAACAACCTGTCCACCTTGCGCCCGCTTAGGTCGACAACCCGTCCACCATGCGCCCGCTTAAGTCGACAACCCATCCACCGTGCGCCCGCTTAGGTCGACAACCCGTCCACCATGCGCCCTCCTAAGTCGACAAACATGGTCTGTCCACATTAAAATGTGCGGACCAAAGAGGTAACTTCTATAAAAAAGGGTCCATCCACGCTAACATCGAGCTACACAGCATTACAACGCACAGTGACTTCCTGTTCAGTGCAAAGTAAGCTTCAATATAAAAGCATGGCAGTATTATCCCGGATTCTAGCACATCAGCTAACAAAATGCACCTTTTTTTTGTTTTACATTGTTAGCCACCAGAAGAGAAACCTGCACATGTACAAAACTTGGATGTCATTGTAGTCGAGACGTGCTTAAGTAAAAGTATCAAATATCATATAAAAAACAGAATAATCCAAATAAAAAGACACAGAAATGGAGGAAAAGCCATAAAATTACTTTCTATTCCATCCTCCAAGTAAATGTGCAAGCAAAGGCTAGTTTCACTTTTGGTTATGCCGACTTAAAACAGGTTCCACTGTCGTACACAAAAGGAAACACGGGGGCGGGCTGGGGAGGGGGCTGGGGCGGTGGGGGCAGTGATCAAAACTAACCACACAAGCACTTGTGTACTTGTACTGCCACAAGTAGTACAGGTTCAAACTCCCCATGATGTTTGATGTCGACATTCACAAAAGGTACAACGTTGTAATAAATAAGATGAAGAAGCCACGCCCACTGGGCGGGCTTAAAAGGCGGAGTGTTGCAGTCGGAGCAGGGCTGATTGACAAGGATAAATAGCGTTTTAGGACGTGGCAAAGGTTCACCGTCACATCCGGTTAGCGTTACGTAAGAGCGACGACAGGAGAGTAGTCCTCGGCAGCAGGAAAGCGACGCCGTCCCCTGCTGCTGTAAACACGACAAAGTGGAAAACACCGGACTCTACAGCAGGGGGTCCACGGTCATGTGGACCCGGTCTCTGTTGCGCCCGCTGCCGTTGGAGCTGAGGTACTGCTCCTCTCTGCGACACAGGATGTGCCGGGACAGGATCTTGCGGAAGGTGTTCCTGAAGTCCTGGATGCGGTAGGCGTAGATGATGGGGTTGACGGCCGAGTTGGCGTGGGACAGAATGATGGCCACGTACATGACCAGCTTGGGCTTGTGCAGCTCCCGGTAGAAGAGCGTCAGGCAGTTGAGGATGTGAACGGGCAGCCAGCAGACGGCGAAGAGCCCCACGATGATGGACAGCGACTTGGCGGCCCGGATCTCCCGCTGCAGCAGGCCGTGGTGGTGGCTGTCCCCGTTGGCCACGCACTTGAGCTCGATCTGCCGCAGCTGCATCCTGGCCACCGTGAAGATCTTCATGTAGATGCCCAGCATGATGAGGAGCGGCAGGAGCACGCACACGAAGAAGTTAAAGTAGACCATGTACTCCATGTCCACCACGCTCTCAAAGTAGCACCGCAGCTTGCAGCTCCGCGGCACGTCTCCGCCCCTCGACCCCGCCTGGAGGGCGCCGCCTGTGTGGTTGTCCGCTGTGGAGTTCCCGTTCCCGCAGCTCGAGTGCTTGAAGTTCCAACCGAAGAAAGGGACGAGTCCGATGACAAAGGACAGGATCCACAAGATGGCGATGATCTCTCTGGCCGTCTTTCCTGTCATCAGCTCTTTGTACCTGCAACACCGACCACAGTACGCCGCTTTAATGACAGCCATGCTTCATGTTGGCTTCCTGTTTTCACCTGGACGCCACGCCATCAACAACGAAAGAAAACGGGCTATGAGCTGCGGCCATCTTTGATCTGACATCCGACCAAAATGTACACGCCGGTTCAGATCCTTACATGAAATATTGGCTGCGTTTTTTACTGCATTGAAATGTGCCTGACTCCGACAAACCTGCCTGTGAGGTTTTTTGCCGACGTGTCAGCCTATTTACCTGCACAGGGTGCGCTTCGCCTGCGCCAACAATAGACCCAGTCAGAGCTGGCAAGCTTTACAGCGCAACTTTGGTGCGCTGTTTTGTTTCTGAAATAATCACTACACCAAGCTGAAAATGTGGACACCTCACCCGGTGCGCTGCCACGCCTCTCTTGGCGCAGTCCAGTCTACCAAATGTATGTTTATTTTCTCCCTTAATAAGAAATCCTCCATTTGCCATAGCAGATCATTTCCCTAATATAATATGCACCAGCAGCACCTTGTGTGCACTCCAGCGTGTTTTGACTGCACTTAAGTTAAGCAAAGTCAAGCAAACGATCATTTGAATGATTCAATACGAGATGTCTTGGCCGGGTTCTGCACCTCAGCGGGAACGTGATGCTAACTTGCTAATGTTCATGTTAAAGGTTAAATATCTGTCAGAATAATATAATAATTAAATATATGATATAATAATTAATAATAATTATAGAATGTTAATAATAATAATAATATAATGTTCATTTGAATCTTAAAAAAAATATTTCTCTACCCACCAACTATTGGTTGTTTCTTAAGTTTTTCTTCTTTGCTGTTTTATTATTATTATTATTACTGTATTTATTTATTACTGATTGATTGATTTTCTTTATTCTTGATTAGTTTATTTTTTCATTTTATTTTGTGTAGAAAAATTAAAATTAAGATATTTGAAAACAGTGGAATGTTATCAGAGGGTATAGCAGAAGCATTGAAGACAGTTTTTATTTATTTATATTATTTTTATTTATTTTTGTACATTTTTAATAAATGCGTTTTGTTTTTGTTTTTTTAACCTGATGCGGCGCAGCCTAACCCAGACCCTAGCGCCAGTGGAATTTGAGACCCCAGATGAATAGTAAGACCATAATTCGGACATGATGTATAGTAAGGCATTTTTGGGGACATGACGTAGGAAGGCATTTTTATGCATGTTTTAGGACATAATGTACAGTAAGGCGTAATCATCACCTCTGTTATAACATCTCAGTGTTTGTGAGCTGGTTAGCTCAACTGGTAGCACCGCAGATTCATGGTGCAAGGGATCGAGGTTCAATACCTGATGATGCCGACTGTAGTTGTTGCTTGTTTTAACATTTGTCCAGGGCCAGCACCTATCGTAATCATCACCTCCATTATAACATCGGAGTGTTTGTGAGCTGGTTAGCTCAACTGGTAGCACCGCAGTTTAGGGTGCAGGAGATCTTGGTTCAACTCCCGGCCGGGATTGAAAAAAGAAAAAACTTTATTATAATTTTTTTTTAAAAACGCCAGCTGCTAATCCATCCCTTTATCCGTCTGCCCCTTTTTTCACCGCCACCCCCTCCGCCATCACCCCCACCCCTCCTCGGCCTACTACTTCTTTTATGTTGACCTTTTCCAGCGAGACAGATCTCTGAGGCACATTCTTTCCCTAGCACTGTTATTATGGGGGCGGAGTCTTTCGTCGTCGGCTCCTCCTCTTCGTCATCTTCGGCACCTCCTCGTGGCATAAATTGAAGTCGTCCAGGCATCCTCCAGGTCTAGCTCTTATGTCCTATTTTTAAGTGCCTCATTGATCTCCAACTGGGAAGGCAACGCCCTATTATTTGTGCGGAACCTTGACCGGGATTTGAACCCCAGTCCACTGCACCACAAACCCTCGGTGCTACCAGTGGAGTTAGCCAGCTGGCAAACACTTGTGATGTTATAACGGAGGTGATGACTACGATAGGTGCTGGAGAAATAGCAAAATGACAAACAACACTTGCCCAGACGGGGTATTGAACCCCAATTCTCTGCACCGTGAATCTGCGGTGCTACCACTTGAGCTAATCCAATGGCAAACATGCACGATGTTATAACGGAGGTGATGACTACGATAGGTGCTGGAGAAATAGCAAAATGACCAACAATACTTTCCCACACCGGGTATTGAACCCTGATTCCCTGCACCGTGAATCTGCGGTGCTACCACTTGAGCTAACCCAATGGCAAACACGCATGATGTTATAACGGAGGTGATGATTGTGATCCATGCTTGACCAGGAGTGTATGTATATGTGGACATATGTATGAATAGTAAGTCCTTTTGGACTTGATGTATAGTAAGTCTTTTTCTCGGGCATGATGTATAGTAAGTCCATCTTTTGGACATGATGTATAGTAAGTCCATCTTTTGGACATGACGTATAGTAAGTCCATCTTTTGGACATGATGTATAGTAAGTCCATCTTTTGGACATGATGTATAGTAAGTCCTTTTCTTAGACATGACGTATAGTAAGTCCATCTTTTGGACATGACGTATAGTAAGTCCATCTTTTGGACATGATGTATAGTAAGTCCATCTTTTGGACATGATGTATAGTAAGTCCTTTTCTCGGACATGATGTATAGTAAGTCCATCTTTTGGACATGACGTATAGTAAGTCCATCTTTTGGACATGATGTATAGTAAGTCCATCTTTTGGACATGACGTATAGTAAGTCCTTTTCTTAGACATGATGTATAGTAAGTCCTTTTGGACATGATGTATAGTAAGTCCATCTTTTGGACATGATGTATAGTAAGTCCTTTTCTCGGACATGATGTATAGTAAGTCCATCTTTTGGACATGACGTATAGTAAGTCCATCTTTTGGACATGATGTATAGTAAGTCCATCTTTTGGACATGACGTATAGTAAGTCCTTTTCTTAGACATGATGTATAGTAAGTCCTTTTGGACATGATGTATAGTAAGTCCATCTTTTGGACATGATGTATACTAAGTCCCTTTCTCTGACATTATATATAGTAAGTCCATCTTTTGGACATGATGTATAGTAAGTCCTTTTGGACATGATGTATAGTAAGTCCTTTTGTCTGACATGATGTATAGTAAGTCCTTTTGGACATGATGTATAGTAAGTCCATCTTTTGGACATGATGTATAGTAAGTCCTTTTGGACATGATGTATACTAAGTCCTTTTCTCTGACATTATATATAGTAAGTCCATCTTTTGGACATGATGTATAGTAAGTCCTTTTGGACATGATGTATAGTAAGTCCATCTTTTGGACATGATGTATAGTAAGTCCTTTTGGACATGATGTATACTAAGTCCTTTTCTCTGACATTATATATAGTAAGTCCATCTTTTGGACATGATGTATAGTAAGTCCTTTTGGACATGATGTATAGTAAGTCCATCTTTTGGACATGATGTATAGTAAGTCCATCTTTTGGACATGATGTATAGTAAGTCCTTTTGGACTTGATGTATAGTAAGTCCTTTTCCCTGACATGATGTATAGTAAGTCCTTTTGGACATGATGTATAGTAAGTCCATCTTTTTGACATGATGTATACTAAGTCATTTTGGACATGATGTATACTAAGTCCTTTGCAAAAGCATTGAAGACACTTTTCTTATTCTGTTTTTAAATAATAAATGTGTTTTTTTTTTTTAAACCTGAAGCGGCCCAGTCTCACCCAGACCCTAGCTCCAGCGGCCCCCAGGGTAAATTGAGTTTGAGACCCCTGCTCTAAGTGAACGGGAGAAGGTTGAATCATTATCGTTTATTGGTTCCAAAAGATTGGACCTTTGATGCTCAACGACAGATAATCAATAATGTGGATGAATTGGCAAGCACCCGATGGTCTCATCGGGCGGCGCCATTGTCATCCTGACGCTAAAGATAGTCCCCGGGGGCGTATTTGCATGCCTCTGGGAATTCTATACAGTAGATCTGTGACCGGGACCACCAGCCACTGGCGAATTAATGCAAGTAAATGAGACCACCATGTCAATAGTAATAGTACTACACTTGTTACAGTTATTACACTAAAGGATAAGACACCTGGCATTGATCTTTAGTGATTTGTGACACGAGTCCTTCCTCCGTCTTTGGTGGACACTTAAGGCTCTCCAGTTGGACCTTGGCGGAGGTCTGGGTCCACTGGGTGGCATCCTATGGACCAGCTGAATGTTGGCATAAGAACCGCAGACGAAGTAAAGGTGTGATCAGAGTGAGTGGAAGGACATGGAAGTTTGACTTTTAGACAAGCTGTCAATCATTGACCCATTTTATCCCCACGTCAGCGTTGTGCTTTTTCTAAATGAGACCAGCGGGGACCCCTGGGACCTGTGTGGCATGTGAGCTCTGCCCTGTGGCCATCGGCCCCCCCGTCCTCCCCCCCTACCTCACCACCTCAGGGCCCATAAATTATCCAGCACATCAGCTTCACAAGCTTCCACGCTCATTTTGAGCCACACACCTGTTCTTCTTCTTCCCCGGCTTTGCTAACTTGGTAAAGCTTCCATGCGTCAGCCCCCACCCGACATCACGCCCGCCCGCCCCGGTTGTCCTCAGAGTCAGGGCCAGTGGGGTCGGTGACCAGATTAGCATGACGACAGCACGCTGGCATCTGTCTTTGTTGTCCTTTTTCTACTAAAGATACAACACACATCTCCACCCTGAGGCCCCACAGACCCACTCAGTTTTTATTTGATTCCACTTTCTGCTGCTTAGCCTTCCAGTGGAGGAGAAGAACGGATCAGCTGAATGCTTCCGTGATTATGTGGAATAGACTGAGGAGGGAAGGAAACGTGGAATAATCCTCATTCTTACTTGACGTGACGAGTCACACGCCATCCTCCGATGACACGGAGCAATCAGTGACAGTGACAAATTTATCCCAAAAGGAAAGGGGGGGGGGGTGTTGGACATTTCCACGTGAATCACAAAATGAGTCAGAAAGTGGAAATAACCCCCGGCTTTGTCACGTAGAACTGGGACAGCACACCACATCTTCTGTCTAGTTCCACATCAAGCTAGGACAGTCCTAAGTATGAGATGAAAGTCCAGATGAAGAGCTAGGACAGTCCTAACTATGAGATGAAAGTCCAGATGAAGAGCTAGGACAGTCCTAAGTATGAGATGAAAAGTCCAGATGAAGAGCTAGGACAGTCCTAAGTATGAGATGAAATACCAGATGAAGAGCTAGGACAGTCCTAAGTATGAGATGAAAGTCCAGATGAAGAGCTAGGACAGTCCTAAGTATGAGATAAAAAAGTCCAGATGAAGAGCCAGGACAGTCCTAACTATGAGGTGAAAGTCCAAATGAAGAGCTAGGACAGTCCCAAGTATGAGATGAAAGTCCAGATGAAGAGCTAGGACAGTCCTAACTATGAGATGAAAGTCCAGATGAAGAGCTAGGACAGTCCTAACTATGAGATGAAAGTCCAGATGAAGAGCTAGGACAGTCCTAAGTATGAGATGAAAAGTAGAAATGAGGAGATGAAAAGTCATTGGTTCGCTTTCTAAACTTTTCCAAAAAAAGACTTGACGATGAGGGCATCATCGTCAACTGGAGAAGTTGTCGCTTTGGCAGCTACGACGTCTGCCCCAGCAGCAGAGAAAGGACAGGGACAGTCGGTCACTCGGCACTGTATACTGTATATACATGTGTATGAAGTACTGTATACTGCATATACGTGCGTATGAAGTACTGTATACTGCATATACATGTACGTATGTAGCTATTTGGGGCCTGGATCCGCTGTTAGATAAAAGTGTTTTCACAGATGGTTTTAGTGGAAGTGAAAGACCAGAGCCAGATGTTTTAAACCCCCTGGGATGGCGACACACACACACATACACACACACATATACACACACACTTCCCGTTTTGTCTCGGACTCCAAGCTGTTAAGTTAGTGAAGATGTTAGCCATAACTAATTGTCACACTAATCCCAGTACGGGGCACGTGTGGGCAGTGCCCCACCATATCCAGCACAGGCGGCTAAACTAGCTTCTTACTTTGTGGAAAGGAGAAAAATAGATGTCTCATTGAGGCACTGAAGCGTAAGCGTAAGCGTTTGTCGGTCACCCCCCCCCCCCCCCCATCCTTTAGTTTTCAGCATGCGGCCCACGGGGGCCCACGTTTGGCTAGCCTGCCTTAGCTAGCTCCAATGGACAAATAAATCAAATATGCTCCAACGGTGGAAGAAAACATCCAATTTGACTGACAGTGTTGTTGTTTGACATATTTTTAGTTTTATTGTGTTTACGTTGGCTTTTCGGACTTCTGTGCAATGCCTTGCCAAGTGGTCAGCGGTCATACGGCAAAAGGGAAACGGTCACGGCCGTGCGTCTATCTTTATGCGTGTCCCGCAGTTTGTCTTACGTCTGGTTTATTTTCAAACGTGCATCCAAGATGTACGTACATCCTATATTTACAGTTCTGCTCGGGAGTCGGAGTCGGAAGGACGGATTGATCCACACCAGCGATGCTTCGCTTCCTGGAAGTCAACAAGACCGGGGGACGGCCGCCCACAGACCAAACCCCACGGCGCACCACGACCTCCACAATCAAAGCTGACCACCCCTCCCCGATCCCTGGATACACACATCCACCCCCCCCCCCCCCCCAACACAACCTGCCGCCCTCCAACTAGGACGAGAGACTTACTAATCCGTTAAGTCCTGTACTCGTATGTGTTGCGATAAATGTGTTCCCCGGGGGAGCGGAATGGCAGGCGGACAGGAAGAGATGTCGGGGGTTCGGAGTTGAGTTTCACCGTGTTAAGGATCTGCGTCTGTTGTGACATTCAGAGCTGCAATAAAAGCCTGTTGTTCCGGTGGTCGGGTCTGGTGCTTGTGTGTCTCACCAAAACATTCATGCATTCATTTTCTACCGCTTATCCTCACCAATTTATTTAATTATGAAAAAGTAAAATTAGCTAGCTAACTTTTACACTTCATTATGTTTCCAGAGCAGCGGTGCGCCAAAGAAAAGGAAAGCCGTGGCCACACAATATTGGCTGCTTTTTTGGTTTCGTTTTGCACTTCCATGACCGTTATGCTTTAATGTATTGAAATGTTGTTCCACTGATGATGAACACGTGCTAAGACGTGTCGGAATACCCCCCCCCCCCCCCCCCCCACCCCGAAGCGGATTGTGTGCAGTTGCTGCTCCATGACTTTCCTCCCGACAAGAGTCAAAACGTCCTTCCTGGCCAATGTCTGAGGCTAATGGGAATGACAGCACATCCCGGCTGAATGCGGCCCGCAGCGTGCAACAATTCACTGGCAACGAGGAGGAAGAAGAGGAAGAGGAACAAGGGCACGCTCCGACCAATGTGACCATCAGTGTGACCATCCCTTCCCGGGAACGTCAGCGATGGACGAGCGGAGCATCTTTAGCAGCAAATAGTGTCTGCTTAGTCGGTGCATGCAGATTTCTACCCGGAAAGTCAACAGTGAGCAGGTTCGACTCCTTGTGGTCAGCAAACAGAGAGAGAGAGAGAGAGAGAGATCTCATCTAAAAATGATCTGTGGAACTTGATATACTGGATGCCGGACAGCGTACTACACAAATCCTGCCTGTGGTTGATATTGCATACTGTGTGTATTCACCCTGACCACACCCATCTTGATTTGTCGCCTTCACTGAACCTCAGGTTCAACGACCCCTTCCACGGAAACACAAGATGACTCTGACAGGAGACGCTATTCATCTTGCATCCAGACTGGGAAAAACAAGTTACTCCACTAAGATACTTTATTAATCATTAGATATATGTATATCTAACAAGTATTATTACATTTTATTAATTAATGCTATGTCATTTTAAGATGATATATTTTACATTTACTAATGAATATTAGAGCTGTCACTTTAAAAAACCTACACTGAGAAAAGCGTCTGTTTGTTGAAACGGCACTGTTGCGTTTACGCTCCGGTGGGAATTTGGAGTGACTAGCTAAACTCTACACTTATTCTCGTAACATTACAACCCAAGTCCAATATGTTCTTGCGGTTTTACTCCCCGACCCCCATTGACAGCCGGCTGTCAATTAGGAGAAGAACGAGGATGGAGCAAAGGTCAGCTTTGATTCAATTACGGAGACAATGCCTTTCCGGGCTGTTAAACGATCTCTGAGAGGATGACAACTCACCTCAGAGGGATTTTGACCGCCAGGTATCGGTCGATGGCAATGGCCAGGAGGCTGAAGATGGAGCTCTGGGTCAGGACCAGGACGAAGCAGGCCAGGAAGAGGCAGCCGTAGAAGTCCAGTCGGATCCCGATGCTCATGGTGATGGCGAAGGGGATGGCGAGACACCCCACCAGGATGTCAGCCACGGCCAAAGACACCAGGAAATAGTTGGTGGCGTTCTTCAGGGTGGTGTTGATGGCCACGGCCCAGCACACCAGCACGTTACCGGATATGGAGAGAAGAGCGATGATCACTTCTATGACGATGTAGAAGATCGTCTTCATCTCAGCAGGGATGTGTGGCGCCACCGAACACGCGCGGAGCTCCTAAAAGTGCCGAAAGGAGGAGGAAGTCTTTTGGCTGAGGTCCAACAATATTCCACAAGTGGGAGCTTCCAAACGAGCCATCTGGAGGAAAGGGAGAACGGAAGGAAAACATCTCGTTAAAGAGCGGTGGTGTGGCGTTCACGCACGCACTCGGTGTCTTCCTTACCTTTGCAAAGCTGCGCATCGTCTGTGGAGGAGGGGAGGGAGGGAGGGGGGCACTGAAGACTTTTCTGCGCAACTTTCCCGCCCCTGACTGCACTTTTCAAGTCGAGGAGGAACGCGAGAGAAAACTACACTTTCATAGAAACCACGCCCACACACACACACACTCTCTCTCTCTCTCTCTCTCTCTCTCTCTCCCCCACCCACATGCACACACGCGCTGTGTCACGAAAAGCGGAATCCCAAGCGGGCGTCACCGTGCGTAATTACGCACAGCTCAAACCACATCCATATTGTAGCCTAACACGCACAGGCAAAGGGAAATGAGGAACACGACCGTTATACCTAAGCCAGGTAAAGACTGAGACATGCAGGTGCTTCTTCTCCTGAGGTGCTTTTATTTTGGTAGGTTTCAGGATGTGGCGAGCCGGCCAGGAATAAAACATCCTGCATTTTATGTTGGTTTGGGTCAGGAATGATGAAGAAAAAAAACATAAGATTCCTTTATTCTTCCTCAACACCTGACATCATGAAATAAAAAAAGTACTTCCACAACCTCAGGACGCATGGTAATAAATAAATACTCGTAGTACTGCCTGGAGGGAAGTCGCCATACGTAGTTTGAACATACGTGACTTCCGGCTTCCAGCTTTTGGAGAACGAGTTCAAGGACGCTCCGGCGTCCAAAGTCCATGAAGGCACGTTGGATGACTTTGCTGGGACCAACCAGCGGCTTCAAAGTCCCAAATAGTCCCAAATAGCGGAGGCCGCAAAGGGAGGGGCTACTATATTTCCCTCCATTTTCACATTGATGATCACCCAGCACAACAAAATACTTCAACGACATACAACACATCTAGAACAAGGTAACGCTTCACATAACTACTACTACTATGGGGCTGATAAACAACTAAGTAACATAAAACTCTTATTTCCAAATGCCGCAAGGCATGCTGGGTAGTAATATATCACACCGATATAAACTATGACGAGTATTTGATCTTCCCCTTGTTTACTTCTCTGATGACCTCCTCGACAAACACGGCTAAATATTCAATATCGAGATGAGAGTACCACAAGCTACCCAGCATGCCTTGTGGCGATCTTTTTTTTTCAACACAAGTGAATGCTACTTTAAGGGTGTACTCACAGCCACGTCACACCGACAGAGAAGCGAGGAGGAGCGATATCGGCGGTCTGAAAAAGACGTCGCAGCCGAGTGCAAAACCCGTCATGCACACGTTTCCTGTGGTGTCACATGACCAGGGAAGCTTCAAACCAACGACCTCATTTGCCGCAACATTGCAAAAATAAAAATAGAATGAGGATTTCTACTCAGGCGAAATAAAGGAACCTCCGTCTCCAATGGCGTCTGAAATATTTGCAAGGTTGTGACAAACTCCCCCCGGATGGCAGAGAGAAGCCGTGGGTATGCCCTTATTTATTGTATTTTTTATGTATGCCCTTAAAGCCACACAGAATGTGGACACTTCATGCATGGATCAGACTTGGAGCTAGGATGGCTTTTGGGACAAAGACTCAGATAAGGACGCCGCCCTCAGCTGCCCAACGACCCCCAGTGGAGGTGCTGGTGTCCGGCACCACGAAGGTGGATGGTCTGAAGATTGTGAACGTAGTGCAGACGTATCAACGTCTTCTCCAAAGCAAACATTCCTCAGGTCTCAAAGTAGGTGTAGATCTGAGAGACGTACTGCATGACGTTCTGCCAGTCGGGTCTGTCCGTCTTCATCAGCTCCTCAATCTTCTGCTTCCAACAAAGACACGCATAGGAGAACATGACACCAGATTAATGACGTTGCACCTCCACTACATCTCCAAGCTCATTTTTTTTGTGGAAGTGGTCATTTTTTTCTTTTGGTTGTCACCATCGTCCCTCGCTGGAGACGCGTTTGATGGCGGTTATGGACTTAAAAATAAGAGAAAACTACGCCATTTCAGGCAAACGTTGGTGGCACCAGAGGCTGACTGGTGGCCCCCCCAGTAGACTCTGCCCCAATGCTTGCTGGGTATTCATTAAAAAACGGTAACATTTCGCAACGGCGGCTTGATAGTCGCCACATCCGAGACACGTGGGTCTGTCATATCGGATCCAGCTCCTTTCTGGAACGTTAGATTTCACTCTCGACAAGACTGAGGTGGGTCCAGGGGCTGGGGGGGTCCCGCTTTTGAGCCTCATGTGACTCCACGGCGGGCCGCCAAACAGCAAGAGATCCCACAAGCCAAGCCAAAATCTCGACTCCATACGTGTGTGAGACCCCATGTGTGGGTTTAAGGTCTTAAAGGGGCCCCCTTTGTATGGACTTGGGGGCCCCTACAGACCAGTAGTCACGACCCACTAGAGATGTGAGGAACATGAAGCAGAACCTCCTGGAGGTCCTTCTGCCTCTTGTAGATAAACACAGTGATGCATTTATGTATTTCAATGACTAGCATCACAGCTAACGACATTCCGTGGAAATAAGCTGGAAAATCATCCAATGGTGCCACCGTCCTTGGAAGTGGTTTTCCCCACTCCCAGGGGGAAAGGGGCAGATCTGGGTGGGATGACTCGTCCACTGTCAGATGAGAGCAGATGAGCTCGTGTGTGACGAGAAAACCAATTTGTGGAGGAGACGTGATGCTAACTATCGACAATAACAACCTTGGATCTTTTCCTCGGTCATTTCAGGATGAACCGGATCAACTAGACTAGCACGGATAAGGTTGATGCTAAACGTGCAGAAGGGAACACACGTCAGAACCCGTGAGCAGACCAAGAACAGACCTGAGGCCATCCGGCACAAACAGAAGCGACTATGTTGAAGACTCCAGGCCATCACAAGGTCTGCCGAGCATCTGCTCACATGGTGCTTCTTAAAGGTCTTCTTAAAGGCACGTTCTCCTGGCTGTCATTTGCCAAGTACAACGGGCCCCACTGTGGGGTCACATCGCGGGTTCGAGTAGTTCTACTCACCAGGGAAGCCTTGATGCCGACACTCTCAGCCGCCTGAAAAGCCAGAGTCAGATTCCGGAACTGAAAGAAAAACAAATCATGATTGGAACTTCATTCCTTGCACGGTAGGAGCTTGGAGACCAATGAATATCCTCACTGATGATGAAGTCATTGAATTCATACGCAAGGTGCCGACCCAAAATGGCCGCACAAGGGGGACGTCGGTTTGCGACTAATGCGCTCCCGTGAATTCATTAAAAACTGAATTTTGATCTATGAAACTTGTGGATGAATAAATAACCGTTTGTGCTTCATTATCTCTCCCGTGCTTGGAGCTAGCGCTCATTTAGGATGAAGATGCTAACGGATGCTAGAGGGGTCATGGAGTCCGTGCGCTGCTACAAGAAGAGGTCATCCTTCCTGACTAGCCTGGGGCGATACAAAAGTTGGACAACCATGGCGATGAAAAGAGGAAGTTCCATATTATCGGATATTATACTTCCTTATTTGGGTTCGGGTATCTAATGTGTGGGTCTGGGGCCATTTGTGGTCCACAGTTGTTGTTTATTGGCCCTTGGCACATTCTAAAAGTCAAAAAAGTGGCCATTGTTACTTTTATTTTTCACTATGTGGGCCCTGGTGGTAAAAGTATGCCCCCCCCCCCCGCCCCCGCCCCGCGATTGAAGTACAAGTCCCGACTTGTAGTAGAACTCCACTTACATGACAGTCTAGGAAAAGAAGGGGAACACCAAGGAAAACTGTCAGAGCTTCTTCACACGTGGAATAAAATCCGGTTGTTGAAACGTTGAAATAAATAAAATGGAAATAAAATGGACTCCGGTTCGAATCCCCCACAGGACACGTTTCCCTTCAAAGTGGCCAGCCATTGTCAGATGATGAATTACTCCACCATCAATGCGGTTATTAAATCAGTTGAGATGCAGTCGGACCAGAAAAGAGCATGTTTGCCCCCTTTTCCTGCCTAAAAAGCCAGTCCATCAATTCCAGTCTCGGGTAAAAACATCTATGATAAAGGGCGAGGGGGCAGTAATGGGATTAGTGGGAGGACAGATTATACTGGGAAGAGCTGCTCGGCTGTTTGGGCCCCGGGGGTGAAGTCACTCAGCAAGAGTTATTAAAGCCAACTCCCGTCTCTTGAATTATTCAATGAGACGGGCAGCGCCGCGTCTCCGTCATCACCTCCGTGGGATTTGTACTCGTTTGTCACGTGGGATGAGGCCATGCTGGTATGAGGTGCTTGTCCATTCTTTTAATACGCCAGCGTGGAAAAGCAACACCGACTTATTGCTCAACTTCACGAAGGAGGTCTGCCCTGCGATCCTAGGAGCACCGAAGCCTCAAAGACATCCTTGTCTTTTTGAGTTTATTTGGAAATTTGGAATTCCTTCCAAAACATCCAGAGATAAAGAGCTGCTGTTAGCTGCCGTTAGCGATGTGCAGCAAACGTTGTGCTATGGTTGGAGGCGCTCACGATAACCAATGACGAGCCACTGGAAATAGCCCAAGGTCATGATCTATATAATCTTACAAACGACACACAGCAACTTATAAATATACTCAGAAATATACAAACATATACAAATACAGTTTTTAAGTTTTCCCATGATGCATTTAATTTAAGAAAACCATTTCATTGGAAGGGCAGAGAAAGAATAGAAAATGGTGGAGGGACCCAGATCCCAAAACCCACAGGGAGGCTGACGTCATTGCAGTCCCCCGATGAATGTGTTGCTTTGATGCAATGTTTAAAGTCACGTTGGTATATGTTTGTACATTTGTCAACGTAACACCTTTTTTAGGGTGTTAAGTTGATGTGTGATGAATATAGTATGATTTGATAGTATGATGTTATGTCATAGTGTTTTATGGAATGACCTCCTGCCACTCCCAGCGGGTTGACAAGCTCGTTGTGAGTGCGCTGATAGCTGGTGATTGGCTTGTGCCAAAGAAAGAGCCGTCTGACTGATGAGCGGTAGAGTATTTAAACAAGTAGTAGTAGTAGTAGTAGTAGTTCTGAAGCAAAGGAGATGTCACCATGTGTGTGTGTGTGTGTGTCGGCCTGTCGTTGTGTACCTTATCTTGACTGATGAGTTCCTGGTAGGGGATGTGGGCGGGCAGATAAGTATGCAGGAGGGCACAGAAAGCCAAACCATCGCTCCAACTGCTACTGAAGTTGGTCACATCGATATTCTGTCATCAGACCAAAAGAATACAAAATGGAAGTCAAAGACATTATATTGTTTACAACAATAAATGGATACATTTTCCTTCAAAATGATGTTATTTTCCCTCCTAATACTACAACATAAATATATGAAGAGCTTGCAACCAAAAGGCGCTAAATCCATTTTGACTGATTTCGAGAAAATCAATGATTTTTAACTACGCACATATCAATTTGGTCATCAAGTCTATATTGCAAATGAAAGAGCTATCAATATAGGTCATAAAAATGCTATAAAAATCCTGCACACACAATGTATTTTATATATATTTTTTTAATTTTATTTTTTCCGGATTTAGCGCCTTTTGGCTGAAATAAATTTGAAGTCACTTTTAACTTCTTCAATGGCATTGTTATAAAAGAATGTAAGGTGCTTTAATGTGCTATGCTAATAAAATAATTACAACACAGAAGCCATTCTCAACATACAATACAAAATAATTATTATTAATTAAATTAATAAAAATGTTATTAAAAGCAGTGCTCATATTTGACTGCACCATGAAGGTGACAGTGACAAAAATCATCTCATTACAAACTCTTTACATTGTATGTTTTTTAGTACAAGTAAAATAATGTTTCTCATGAAAGTTGGAGGTGTCAAGGTAGAGACATGCCTTTTATGGCGTAAAAAAAAACTTCCATGTTACAGAATACTGTAAAAACACAATTTGCGTTCTCCTGAATTGCATAACATACTCTAACTATCATACGTGTACAAAACAGGATGCGGACTGATACTGGCTTTCTGTATGTGCAGTGCCAATTGTATTCTTCTCTCTGATTGGTCAGATTATCAATAGATGGGAAACTTGGGCCAATCAGAATAAAGAATAAAGAAAGGGATTTAGCTCCTTTTGGTTGAAATCTGAAATGGAAATAGCACCTTTTGGTTGAAAGCATAAATTTCATATCACTTTTTTTCTTTTTTTTAAAAATGATTTCAAGACCAAAATATGTGATTTGAATACACATGACAGAGGTCTATTAAACTCATGAAAAACATGCAACTTAGTGAAAATTGGATTTAGCGCCTTTTGGTTGCAAGCTCTTCATATACTGTATAGATTCATAAATGTACAAAGCGAGAGAACTCGGTGTGCATCTTTGTGTCAGCGCTACACACGTTACCCGAAGTGACAGATTAGACCCGTGTGCACACGTTTGTTTACTGACACTTTCAAGCCGTCCATCCCCAGTCTGTGCCCCCCTGGGGGACCAGAGTCCAGCTGATTTTCATTCCAAATATCTAATCACACAATTGATCCCAAACAGTGACTGCAGGCAAACGCAATTAAGCCGCCTGATTGGACAGAAATGTGAACAACTCCCGAGGTCTTGAGGAAAAACCGAATGTGAGGAGATGACACGTACTGAGCCGGTGGTGGTGTGTTTGGGTTCGGGTTGTGTGTGTGTGTGTGTGTGGGGGGGGGGGGGTAAGAGCTTGTGGAGATTAGGAGGAGAGGCATGCATGCTAAAACAGCAGCAGACAAGAGCAGCTGGCTGGGGGCCGACTCACAAAGCAAACACGGCATCAAGCGACAGGAAGCGTCTCGCTTGGCACAAAAGGCAGCGCCACAGCTCTTTAGCTCGTCTTTTTAGGCGCACAGAAAAAGAGAAGCAGGGGTTTGTTCACAGAGAGAGAGAGAAGCGGAACACATTGAGGTTGGGCCAATAAGGAACGTCCACAGTGTGAGGGAATATCACCTCTGTGGGCGTGGAACTGGACTAATTGGGATAATGTCAAGCGTTCGTATATACGACATCACGACACTCAAATGCAACACGGCGCCTTTCCCTGCCAACAATGTAAAAAAGAAAGCGAGCGTCTAACCGGCGGCGGACAAAGATGCTTAGTGACACGGCTCTGCTTTGGATGCCGCGGCCCGAAGGCTTGAACGCAGGAGACGTCAGCCTGAGAGGCCGATTTGACCGATGAGCTCAGCATATTTCACGTCGTGGAATCTCGTTATCTCACCGACGCTGGCAGGGAGAAGCAAGAATGACAAAAGGAAGACACCGAAAATCCAAAAATGACAGTATGAAGAAAGTCAAAGCTAGCATTAGCAATGAATCACGGGGGGGGGACAACTGGCGCAACGGGGAAGGTCAGACAGTTTGACTCCCTGCTAGCACTTTAATATCACTTTCATATCCCACAAAAGGCAGCATGGAGCGTGTAGTCGTACTCCCGTATTGTATGTACGACCTCCAAGCTGACAAGGTCAATACAGCAAACTGACAGCGGATATGGAGGCCTTTAAGCACGTCCTGCTCGACCGCTCCATCCGTGGGGGGGGATCTACTCGGGGAGATCCTGGACCTCCCGTTACTAGACACCGAGCGTCTCATCAGGAAATATTTGAAATAACCCAATTTGTCCTGGAATTAGACAGCACAGCACTTCCTGCTATTGTTCTAATCGGGTTATTTGGCTGCGCCTGGAGTGATTTAAATAACGACTCAGCACATCCACACGCCAAGTGTCTCCAAGACCTGCACATGTATACGTGTTTGGACCGCTACGCACCACAAATTATATTACAAATCAATGAATGCTACATTATTTTCCTCCCTTGTTCACTGCAGTTAATAAGTGGATTATTTTTATACAGCGTATTTACGTCCTTTTAAATACATTATTAGAGCCCTGCAGACATGATATAACACCCCTATAGTCACCTTTACACTTGTATTACACAATACAGTAGCGATAATAGTAGAAAATAAACCATCCTGGAGATTAACTCAGATGTTAGTATTGGTGGCGTACTTCCTGGTGTCTCAATACAACTAATACTACAACTATTATGTTATCATGAGTATACGTGCTAACGCATGATTACAGCATGGATATCAAACCAGTGCAACATTTCATAGTGGAAATCATGGGTGTAATGGGTGTATCCCAATGACGGCATTGTAAGCTAGCTGAAATTAACTTAATTTTTCCCGTGTTAGAATGCACAGAAAAGGGAAGGAAATTGGATTGGGAATGATGGAAAAAGTCCAAAAAAAGTGCAGTTCCCCTTTAAAGGTGCACGTCAAGATTACAGATTACAGATTACATATATTTTTATATATTTTTTTATATTTGGATTTTCCTGCGTTTAGCCATTTTATGCTTCAAAATGGCCAAATTATGTAAAAAAATATATATTTGAACACTATTAGAGCATTTAACAACAACAAAACAAGGGATTGAGGGAGTGAGGGAGCGAGGGAGTGAGGGAGTGTAGTAGGGTTCATTCCAACATTACAAGAATTTACACCCACGTTTGAAGCTTTTTTTCCTCCCACTCCTGGGGGGTCCATTCCTGCCTTTTCCGTGTGTGTGTGTGTGTGTGAGAGAGAGAGAGAGAGAGACAGTTCCAGTTTCCCCAGACAAGGCCGGATGAGCGGTGGTCCGTCAGGCCCAGCCGAGTCTACCGCTTCCAGCCTTGGCTCATTGTTCCCATGTAAAACAAATAGGACCTTTATTTTTGTTTAGCTTGGATGGTTCATGAAAATGTTCTAAAAGCCTCCACAGATGGCCCAAATTGGGACATCAAAGTGGCGGAAAAATATACAGTAGGAGACTAGAGTGCTTTTCCAGTAAGCACCAGTAAAGTACCAATAAGCACCAGTAAGCACCAGTAAGTACCAGTAAGTACCCCCATACCCCGTACTACAGCCAAAGTGGATTTCCCTGGAGATTACCAACAATGAAATAAGTTGAAACCCCAATCTTTACCCCTGGTAATGGTGACAGGGTGACCGGGTGACAGGGTGACAGGGTGACAGGGTGACCGGGTGACAGGGTGACAGGGTGACAGGGTGACCGGATGACCGGATGACAGGGTGACAGGATAACAATGACAGGATGACTGGGTGACTGGGTGACTGGGTGACAGGGTGACAGGGTGACTGGATGACCGGTTGACCGGGTGTCAGGGTCACAGGGTGACAGCGTGACAGGGTGACAACGATGACAGGATGACTGGGTGACAGGGTGACCGGATGACAGGGTGACAGGATGACAGGATGACCGGGTGACCAGATGACCAGATGACAGGGTGACAGGATGATAACAATGACAGGATGACTGGGTGACAGGGTGACTGGATGACCGGTTGACCGGGTGTCGGGGTGACAGGATGATAACGATGACAGGATGACCGGGTGACCGGGTGTCAGGGTGACAGGGTGACAGGATGACAGGATGACAGGATGACAGGATGACAGGATGACAGGATGACAGGATGATAACGATGACAGGATGACTGGGTGACTGGGTGACAGGATGACCGGATGACAGTGTGACAGGGTGACAGGATGATAACGATGACAGAATGACAGGGTGACCGGGTGTGAGGGTGACAGGATGACAGGATGACAGGATGACAGGATGATAACGATGACAGGATGACAGGATGATAGGATGATAATGATGACAGGATGACTGGGTGACAGGGTGACCGGATGACTGGGTGACCGGATGACAGGGTGACAGGGTGACAGAGTGACAGGATGACCGGGTTACCAGATGACCGGGTGACAGGATGACTGGATGATAACGATGACAGGATGACTGGGTGACCGGGTGACCGGATGACAGAATGACAGGATGACAGGATGACAGGATGACAGGGTGACAGGGTGACAGGGTGACAGGGTGACATGAAATATGGACGCAAATAACCAAAGTTAGGTTCCACACCTGTGACAAAGTATGCTGTGACATCACACATGCGACCTGTGTTTCCATCTGAAACAACATGGACGCCCCCGACTGTTTCTCTTATGAAGACCATCTAGAGGAAAGTATTTGGAGTTGTGACTTTCAAGTCTACTTTAGTTCTATTTCAAAGTTGAGGGGCAAATCTTCTCCTGTGATTGGAACCCGGTCAGGCTGCACGGTGGTCTAGTGGTTAGCGTGGCTTTTCTCCGGGTACTCTGGTTTCCTCCCACATTAAAAAAAAAACATGCTAGGTTAATTAGCCACTCCAAATTGTCCATAGGTATGAATGTGAGTGTGAATGGTTGTTTGTCTATATGTGCCCTGTGATTGGCTGGCCACCAGTCCAGGGTGGAGAAGACAGCTGGGATAGGCTCCAGCACCCCCCCTGCGACCCTCATGAGGATAAGCGGTAGAAAATGAATGAATGAATAGAACCCGGTCTACTGTAGGGCAGCGTTAATCAGAGCCAGATTAAGATCCTCACTCATCAATCACCCCAACACCCCCACCCCCCCATGTGAGCCCACCTGGGGCTTCCACCAGCACATGATTTAAGGCACGTAGGCCACCGTCCCTCCTTTCATCACAGCGTTTTCACCCTCAAAGCCTGCAGTAAATAAGCAGCGTGTTTGCACAGCATGGAGGCTGATAGGACACAATCAGTTCACACGCTCCACTGCTCCACTGCGCGCTCTGGTCCCCCTGAGACGATGATGGCCCCCGCTTGTCTCTGGACTCCGACACTGATTAGGCATACGATGTATACTATGTATGCTATGTATGGTTTACCTGCACACAGCAGCTCACCTGTTGTACCTTCTCATTAGGATGGCGGGAATCAAACAGCGAGTCGCACAGAGGTGACCTTCTCATTGCTCCCCCACCCCCACCTTTGTCGTAGCGGCTTTGCTGACAGATGCACACGTCCCAATCCGGTTAGACTTTCCCTTCCGATCAAAGTCCGCAGACAAGACGAGTCGTGTGGATCAACTGATAAGAACACTGACCTTATCACGTTCAACCTGGCGGTGACAGACCGCCGCCATGATGATGATGATGATGATGATGATCCAAAGCCATACAAGCTCTATGAAGGATCCGTCATGCTCTTAAAGAGACGGTAATTGGTGTCCTCGTGACGCGCTAACAACCTGACCTTTACACAGGCCTTCCAGGCCCGACATGGCGTCTGACAGCGACCTTTACCCCTGCCCGGCATGGCACTCGGGTCGTCACCCGCCAAGCCGTCACGCGTGTCCGGGTGCCGCCCCTCAACTTGACTCTGTGCCACGCTAGTACGCATGCAGCACGGGCAAACCATTCAGCATTCTTGCTAACAATGGCTAAACGGTACCAGACCCGACTAACCCGGGCTGGACCCAGACTTCCGGGTAAGTATTACAATCCCTTTTTCCAAGCGTCATACTGTATACGTGAAGAAGCGGACGATGCGTTCGTGTTTGTTTTGAATACGTCGCCCGCCCGTACGGACGCTTTAAAGCGATTTGGCTTATTCTTCTTCTTCTATCTACAAATCTAATTCCATTTTCCACTTAGGAGCCGTCTCGGGTTTCATGGGATTGGAGCACAGCCATCGCATTAGCGCCGACCTCCGTCTGATGCTCTACCGTGGTGTTGCGACGCCATGCGTGTGTGTGCCGGCTGGCATCGTTATCTTCGATATTGCCGCCACAAAGGATTTGCATCGTGTTGACTCAACACGACTATTAAACTTTATAATCAGGACTTATTACCGACAGTTATGGTTATCAACTAAGTCATTCCCGATCCGGATTAAGTCATGTGCTTTGCAGTGACTTACCAGTGTCCAACTCCAGAGAACCACAACGTTAGCAAGAGCTAGTTGGCACACTGGCAAGATACCCAAGATGACACGGACGAATGACGTAATGGACTTCTTAACCGGGTATTAGAGGGCAAACTGGGCTCCATGGATACCAGGAACACAAAACAACAACACCAACGCATCAACAAGGAGACGCGCATACGGACAGTGGGAACATCCATGGATAAATCCAGGGTGGCTGCAACACGGCTTCAACCTTTCCGTCATGTCTGCACAATACTGATTGCATCTCCCGGCGTGTCCTTGAGCAACCAGGTTTACCAAATCCCAGGCAACTTCAACTAAGCCGTACATGTAACAACAAAAGGTACTGGAGGTCCTAGAAAGCAACCCTGGCCGGGAATCCAACCTTGGATATGTTTTCATGACTTTATTCCATATTATAACCTTGTTATTATTTTTGTTGGCTTCTCATATTCGGACTTATTAAAATTAAATTAAAAAATTATTTATTAATTAATTAAAAATATATATACTTATTTTTTCTTTAATATTTCAACTCTATGCTGCCAACATGACAATATTTTTCCTTATAAAATTACAAGTTTATTCTGGTAAAACTGTAATTATTTTTTTTGTTAGAATGCAACTTCATTCTCGTGAAATTACAGCTATTTTTTCATTTATGACGTATTTCCAACTACTTGTAAATTCTTTCATATTTATGACTTCATTTTTGCCGTAACAAAATTTTAATTTTACAAAATTACAACTTTGTTTTTTTTCATAATAATATTTCTAAATTCAATTAAACTTTATGCTACTAAAATGATCACCTTGCGTCATATGACAGTATTCTAATAAAATTGACATTTTCCCTTGTTAGATTGTTAGAAGTTTTTTCTTTTACTGTTTTCACTTCATTCTCGTAAAATGATTTTTGCCTTTAATAAAAATTAATCACATTTTGGTTACTTCGATGGATAAATCCGGGGTGACTGCAACACGGCTTCAAATGGGAGTTTTATTTACGTCTTAAATGACTCGTTTACTCTAACGATGTCTACTATTACGAGTATAAAGCCATCATTGACAGTATTATGTTCTCTGATTGTGTATATATGTATATATATAAATGTAATGGTAACTATAGGGGTGTTATTTCATGTCTAGAGGGCTCTAATCATGTTAAAAACTATATTTAGAAGGTAAACAGGCTTTGTGTGGCATAGCTACTAAGATATTCCATTTATTAATATTGGCCCACTACGGAAATTCACCTATCATGGTTAAGACTGGAGCCAAAGAAGTGATAAGTGAGGGACATTTCCCACTCCCATCCAGAGCTACGGACAATTAGAGTCTCCAAGTAGCCGAACAAGCACCCAAACGCATCACAACAGTCAGTTTTCCTCCCGAATGCTACATTTGCTAACCGACGTCGTCGAGCCGTTGAAGCCTGTGGCGTTTGTTTTCCACTCCAACTCGGCAAATATCTGTTACACACTACTCGAGCCGCTCAACTTTTTCACACTCTTGTCAACTTGTGTCCACTATCACCACATAAAAGTCGTCTTTCAAGTGAATTAGTTTAGTAAGTCAGTATTTCTATTTCAGTTTTGTATTCCATTTTTTTGAAAGGAACCGTGGAAGACAAGAATCCTGACGTGAAAACGCCAGAACTTGCCGAGGATGTGAGCAAGGTCAGAGGCCTGCGATCCTACCGGATAGCCTTGTGTTTTCTTCTGGCACCACTTCAGTAACGCGTTCCTCTTGGATCCGCCGTACTCCTGCGCCAGGCCGGCCAAGGGGTCCTTTCCTTCCACGCTGTCACCACGGAAACAAGACACAGGGCCACAGTGAGAGAGGGCCACACACACTGATACCATATTCTAGTTCAGGGGTGTACTAAGCAGCAAAAATGGAGGGAAATATGAAGAAAAAAATAAAGAAAATTGCATTTAGATGAGATAATAATGAATGTGAATATTTAGAAATATGGGATCCATTTTAAATAAACTTAAAAAATTGTTTTTCTTCCTTTTGTAAATAAGGAAGAACATTCTTTTGCTGTTTTATTTGTCTTTTCTGTTGTGCTGATTGTTTTCAGTGGACCCCCCCCCCCCCCAAGGGTGCTGTGGGGGTTGTGGCTGGGGTGGAGTTGGGGTTGTTTCTTTTTCATTTCCTTTGTTACTTAAACAAATTGGAAAAAAGGCGTTGTTTTTTTTCAAGTCCTAATATCCTGAGGAAGAAATGTGTAATTAGGCTGAGAATAATGTAACAAGATTACCATTAAATAAAGTCAAAATATTTTGGGATAAAGTCAGAATATTACAAGAAAAAATAAGAATAAGGCTGAACTATTTGTATTTTTTGTAATGTAAAGTTCTTAAAAATAGGCTTTGTCACCCATAAAAGCTCAAATGGAGGCTCTTTATTCTTGCTGATAAACTTGTAGGTTTACAAAATGTAAAATACTAAAAGTGCCCCCCACATCCTCAGTGGCAAAGGTTCGGGCCCCCCTGCACTCGTATTATTCAAGTAAAAGTGCAAATATTTCCATATTCTGTCACTTGTGTGTTGGTTTGGTACCGTGAGGGTCGGACAAAGGAATAAACATGCTTATATATTTTTGGATTGGATTTCACTAAACTGTAAGTTGGGCCAAATACTTAAAGTATGGAGTACTGGGACATACCGTATATTCCGGTATTTTTTATTTCACTTTTTTTCATAGGTTGGCTGTTCCTGCAACTTTTATTGCAGCGCGACTTATAAATGAAAATATATATAATTTCACAGACAGCCACAAGAGGGCACTGTGGACTTTCATACCGATATCTCCTACTTCTTAACAATTTCATATTTAAACAGTAGACGTTAGCTTACAAAAATGACAGAACACACATGCCCCGGTCATCTTGCCTTCCAAGATGACGTAATGTCTGTTTTGGTCACATAGTTAAAAATTATAATAATATAAAATAAAATAAAAAATTACCCACCAAAAATGCGACTTATACTCCAGTGCCACTTATGTAGGTTTTTTCTACCTAATTATGCATTTTTGACCTTGTACGACTTATACTCAGGAGCGACTTATCGTCCAGAAAATACGGTAATTGTGCAGTAGGTCATCCAGATCTTTCTAATAAAACCTTCCAGATGTCAAACCAAAACCATCCCTGAACCTTCTCCATGCAGGTTAGTACGTCGCTTTCTTACACCATGGTTGACAAGGTCATCATGGTTGACAAGGTCATCATGGCTGACAAGGTCATCATGGTGGTGTTTGTGTTGCAGCAGAGGCCATGGGAAGACCAAAAGGCTCGCCGGTCGTTGCTCCCAACACGGCCCCTCTGCTGCTAAATTCATTACACTTCTCTCTTTGAGGCAACGCAAAGCAGAAAGCAGCGACATCCTGTCAGCTCGTGCGTCAACCCCCCCCCCCCCCCTCCCCCTTGCCCCCACTCCTTTAAAGGGCCAATGAAAAAAGATAATCAGCTGACAATCACTGGCAAAAAAAGACGGAATGAACAATAAGCGACACTGGTCGGACGGGTTTATCAATGTCAACAGCGTCAGGGTGTGTCGGGGGGGGGGGGGGGGGTGCGGTGGGGTGGACGTCTTTGGTCGGAGTCACTCTTACAACACGGCGGCTTGTTTTCAAAAGTCAAACAGCGTGCAATGCAGACAATATATGCACACACAACACAAAGTCCTCACGGCATCCTGTACCATAGACGCTAGCAGGTGAAATTGTTAGGACCGTCCTAAACACAGCGAGAGCCAAGATGGACGTGATTTGGAATGATTTTTAAAATAACATTCACAAAGAGTGAAGTTGATGCAGTGTAACTTAACGGTGGAAAAGCTTTATGCTAGGCTACTTTTTAAAACATACTGTATGTATTTGTGTGAAAGTATTAGTATCAAATCGGAATCGGCAATACCAGCCGGAATTTTGGGACTGACAATCTCGGAGCGACAATGGAATGGCGATTAGACCCACCCGAGGTTGTTGTTGTCCTGGTTGTAGCTAAAGGATGCCGTGCGGCTTCTTAGGGAGGCGGGGCTTTTGAATATGGACTCCAGTGACGGACTCTTCCTCATCAGGATGCTGGATTTCAGGTCTTCCCCGCAGCCGGAATAAACACCTGGGGATGGAAAAGGATGAGATCTGGCCTGAAGACACAAGGTCATCATTCGTATTATCTTATGTTTGTATACTTGGAAAATCATCTTTCCTTTTCTGATGCTGTTGTTGTTTTTTAGTTTTCTTTTTCAGTTTTTTTTAAAGCGGCGATAGATGGGCCGAAAAAAAGCAAATGGCCCCCGGCTGCACTTTGTTGCCCCACCCTGTTCCAACTGGTGCGCCCGATTTCCGATGTAAACATCTGGAAATAAAAGCTGACATTATGCTATCTTGGCTCATATTCGTCATTTGATGTCAAACCCAAATGTTTTCAAAGCCAAAATAAAAATGACCTCATCATGACCTTGCAACAGTTGTGGAGGTCACGGTATGTCCTCATATTATTGACAGAAAATGAGAACAGACATTACGTTACATCGGAAGAAGCAGGAAGCTGCCCACGGAAGGATGGGACATCCTTTGACTTGGGCAGCGCTAATCTACCTCTGACCTTTCCGTCTCGCCAAAGGCACCGACTTGTGTTGCCAAGGTTACCAAAATCACTCCTAAAGTGGGATACGGATGCTGTGAACGAGGAGCATCTGCGTTACGTACGCCGAGGATGAACAAAGTCTCCGTGACCGATTGGCGTCTCCAGCAACTTGGACAAGGGTTTGATGTACGTCTGCCGCTGGAAGAAATAAAAACACGGAAGATCTCATAACCGAGGAAGCAGCCAATACAAATGATGGAAGTTGCGTTGAGTGACAGAAAAGTACAAACGCCAGTCATCATTTTCCAACAAAGCAGGTCGTTACTAACCTGGATGGGTGAGACGGCCGCCGCGGGCGCCGTACGCAAAGTTGGTATCCCGCTCAGCGGACTTCTAGGTGAGCTGTGGATTTGTCGTGCGTGGCCTGGTCCATCTGGAAAGCATAACCACATCCGTATAATATAATACAATACAATATCGAGATATCGTCATATTTCATTTGTGGTTAAGTTAGTGTGGATTTTGACGCTGATGCACGATTCCAACATAATCACACATCCATCCCAATATTATAATACTGGATCCGATACTACAATACAATCCTTTTCACTTCTCGTCTCGGTTTATTTTTACAAATACATATTTATGACACGGGCCGCACGGTGGAGGAGTGGTTATTATTTTTACTTTACATTTTGGAGAGGAGCGCGCAGACCTCACAGCTAGGAGACCAGGGCTCAATTCCACCCTCGGCCATCTGGAGTTGTGTGGAGTTTGCATGTTCTCCCCGTGCATGCGTGGGTTTTCTCCGGGTACTCCGGTTTCCTCCCACATTCCAAAAACATGCTAGGTTAATTGGCTAACTCCAAATTGTCCATAAGTATGAATGTGAGTGTGAATGGTTGTTTGTCTATATGTGCCCTGTGATTGGCTGGCCACCAGTCCAGGGTGTACAAGACAGCTGGGATAGGCTCCAGCACCCCCACCGCGACCCTCGTGAGGAAAAAGCGATAGAAAATGAATGAATGAATGAATTTTGGAGAGGATCCAGGAAGAGTAGAAATGTACAGTATGCATGACCTTACATGACCTTCAACGTATGCGGCTGGGATAACGCCATCTGTTTCCTGACCAAGACCAGCTGAGGTCACACAAAACGACACTTTGCAAAGAACCCACATTTTGGGAATTTTGGTATGTACATGTGTGTTGCAGCGCTCACTTTGCCCAACGGTATCAAACGACTGGATGAGGGACTGGACTGTCGCTCCAGGGTCCGTGTCGGCATCCCCACTGGCGTCCACGGGTGGGCTCTGCATCACACCGCACCAGGGATGGCGGCCGTCTCGTTCCGACAGCTTTGAGTCTTCGCCTGGAGACCTAAGAGACCAGGATATCGGATGATGTACAACCGGAACATTCTCTAAAACTGGTTCTAACCTTTAAACTGAATACTTCCTGGTCTTAAAGCTGGGACGTCCAAACCTTTTCCACCGTGGGGCAACTATTTTCATAATATTACAATAACTTTTATTATTACAGACGGTCATACTTTCTTCATAAATAATCTTTCCACATTTTTTTACTGTAATATTTTGACTTTATTCCATATTATAAACTTTTTATTAGTTTTGTTGGCTTCTCATATTCTGACTTAAAAAATATATACTTATTTTTTCTTTAATATTTCAACTCTATGCTACCAACATGACAATATTTTTCCTTATAAAATTTTAAAATATTATTATAAATTATTATTTTAAAATATTATTAAAAATAAAACAAATATAATAAATATAAAATAAAATGCAAGTTTATTCTGGTAAAACTGATTATTTTTCTTGTTAGAATACAACTTTATTCTCCTGAAATTACAACAATTTTTTCATTTCTGCTGTTTTTCCAACTATTTATAAATTCTTTCATGTTTATGACTTCATTTCCATAGTTTGTCGTAACAAAATTTAAATTTTTACAAAATTACAACTTTTTTTTTTTCATAATATTTTTTAATTCAACTTTATGCTACTAAAATGATCATCTTGCGTCATATTACAGTATAAATTGACATTTTCGCTTGTTGGATTGCAAGTTTTTTCTTTTACCGGTTACACTTCATTCTCCTAAAATGACTGCTGATTTTTGCCTTTAAAAAATATATATACTGTGGGCCAATAAAAAAGAGCAAATAGCCAGGGGGCAGACTTTGGACCCCCCAGTCTTAAAGTGCCTCCCATGATAAACAGGGGATGGGGAAGGGCTTCAACTCACCTTTCAAAATGCAGGCTGACGGAGACACCCCCCCTCCCTCCTCCAGTATTCCTGGTGCAATTTCATTTATTTGACAAAACCAATCTAGCATTCTTACAGTCTGTTGTGGTTTTCCTTATGTAGTATTGTATTTACTGTACATAATACAGACAAAGCACTACTGCTTTTACCTTTTTTTTTTACTTTCTTTTGGTAAAATTCAGATGTTGACACTTTGAGCACAAAGTAGCACAGCATGGCTTGTTTGGGGAAAAACACACAAAAGGACTCCAAGTACTACCTGAGATCCTGCAAGTATGTGCCCTTGGAAGTATTCAACACTTGGCTCATGGAAGAAAGGTCAAATAAGTCACATGACCAGCTTTGAGTGAGCATCATACACAGGTAAGTAGGTTGCAGCACAATGGTATGGTCTTGTGTTGGTATGGACCATCGGCACGGTAACTTTAAATACAATACAAGGGGCTTGGGGGGGGGGGGGGGTGAAGGGAAATAATGACAATGCATATATTATAAAAGAAGAGCATATTCTGTATATACATAGCAGAAGTGTCCCCAAAGATAGGACCGGTCCACGTTATGGTGTTACAGTGACATCTATTGGCGGAATATAATACTGCACAAATACAATCTATACAATGAATGTCATATGAGCAATTCTCCTTTCTTGGAAATACAAATAGAAATACAAAGTGTGTGATAAGAAGTATTTCAAAAGAAAACTGCTCTTTTTTTGGAATCCCTCCCCCCCCATGTGAGACCAGAATCCCTTCCACGTGGGTTCCACATTCTGGAGACAACATAGAAAATAAGCTCTGCTTCTTCCTACTCCTTTTGTAGGAGGACATGTGGAAATGTGATTTGAATGATGTGATCTATTCCATTGGAACCTGTATGTATGTTCAAAGTAAAGCAAACCAAACCATCACCATCACATAGGGATTGTAATTGATGGGCAACATTAAAAGGTGCAGGTTCCTTCAACTGGTAGGTCAGTAGGTTAGGGACCGAAATGGGCAGCAATCTGAAATATTACTTTTTAAAAACATGTTACACCCCCCCCCCCCCCAACAATGGTTCATTGTTTTGTAACAGATGCATTAATTTAGCTTTAAAAAGGCACAAATGACTTTGCACAGTAGAGGAACATATTAAATATATTTGATCACATCACAAACACAAGGAATAATAACCAGACGATACAATCAATAGGTTATACAGGCGTAGAAAACAGAGTGTGATGTTTATGCAGGAAAAGAGAGTGACCCTGGCCAACGTGGCTTAGAACGACGGCTTTAACACAGTTCATCTCTCAGAGATCCACGTCTCCACGGCGGACATGACTAGTGACCTTCCACCGCTGTCTTGGTATCAAAGGATGCAGAGGGGCCCATTCTAAAAAAGGAAAGAAGAACTATATAAGCAAATGTAAACATTCTCAGCCATTGGGATAATTTTGCACAAAAAATTTAGACCTTAGAGATCTAATGTCTATTTTTAAAGAAGACGCAACCAGAAGTCCACCCCATGCACGAGTCTAAAATGTCATCCATTTTCAAAGAAGACGCAACCAGAAGTGGACCCATGCACCGATGAAGATGTTATGCATCTTCATCTGAGGCAGATGTCATGACCTTGGAGTCCAGTCATGCCGTGCACGCCTGCAGAGGGGCGAGGGTGTCCCTACAAAGACCAGCAGGTGGCAGCACCTCCGGCTTGTATAAAACCAGGCCAAGCAAAAGCAGATGATGGACTAGTCCTGCAGGGGCCTCCTGCCTAGCGAGGACATGGATGTGAACTCAGGCTGAAATGGCAACACCAGGTCAAAGGCGGGAGGTGAGAGGAGAGCAGCAGCACAGAGGCCAGGAGAGACAGGCTAGCAGGCTAGCAGGCTAGCGGGCTAGCAGGGAACTCACCTGGGCTTCGTCTTTGGGAGGTGTCACAGGGAGGTGCTGAGGTGCTGGAGGTGGGGAGCGGACGCAGCGTAACCACGCAGCGTAACCACGCAGCGTAACCGCTAATCTTGGCTAAAGTCGGACCATTTATTCGTTATCCTTAAATCCAATTTTTTATGTGGTCGTCCATGCCATCAAAAATGTGGCCTGCCAATGTGAGCGTCTGGGATGGACGCCGCCGCCCGCATTGTCATGTGGTCACGGAAGTAGTGCATTTGGGGCAATTTCAAGGATTTAGTGAAGCGGGAGTGAATATTTTCTTGGGAAGCACATGAAGAAGAAGAAGGTGAGAATTCGGGCGGAGGCAGGTTGTTGCCACATCGGTTCCAAGGAGCGTCGGTGCTGGGACACGGCTGGGATTCGCCTCCCTGACACTTGGGAGATTCATTTTAGGATGACAGAAAGAGCTTTTGCCCACATCAGTGAGTGTGTTTATCTGAGTCTCCGTAAGCACGGCAAAACACGAGACCTGACCCTTCAGACAGTATGATGAGGAGGGGCCTCAGAAGCACCCAAAAACGGCAGAAAATGCCAATATTTGAGGGCTGTGATTTTTGACAAAAATGATAAGGGGTTAGTATGTTGTTTTTTTGTTTTGTTTTTTTTTCAACTTGCTTCTAATGCACTTTTCTGGTCAAAAAAACACTGGAAACCTCACACATACTCAACAGGGGCCCCAGAAGCACCCAAAACGGCAGAAAATGCCAGTGTTTGTGGGCAATGACTTTTGACAAAAATGATAAGGGGTTAAGTTGGTATTTCTTTCTTTTTTTTTTCAACTTGCTTCTAATGCACTTTTCTGGTAAAAAAAACAAAACAAGGGAGACCTCACACACACTCAACAGGGGCCCCAGAAGCACCCAAAAACGGCAGAAAATGCCAATATTTGAGGGCTTTGATTTTTGAGAAAAATGATAAGGGGTTAATATGTTGTTTTTTTGTTGTTTTTTTTTCAACTTGCTTCTAATGCACTTTTCTGGTAAAAACAAAAAATAGAAAACCTCAGACACACTCAACAGGGGGCCCCAGAAGCACCCAAAAGCGGCAGAAAATGCCAGAATTTGAGGGCGGTGATTTTTGACAAAAAAAATGTTTTTTTCAGTTTTGCACTAATGCACTTTTCTGGTCAAAAAAACACAAAAAACCTCACACACACTCAACAGGGGCCCCAGGAGGACCCAAAAAGGGCATAAAATGTTCGAGGATGGTGATTTTTGACAAAAAACTGTGTTTTTTTTCAGTTTTTTCAACTTGCTGCTAATGCACTTTTCGGATAAAAAAAACACTGGAAACCTCACACATACTCAACAGGGGCCCCAGAAGCACCCAAAAGCGACAGAAAATGCCAGAATTTGAGGGCGGTGATTTTTGACAAAAAACTTCGTTTTTTCAGTTTTTTCAACTTGCTGCTAATGCACTTTTCTGGTCAAAAAAACACTGGAAACCTCACACTCACGCATCAGGGGCCTGAGAAGCACCCAAACATGGCAGAAAATGCCAGTGTTTGAATTTGGTGATTTTTGACAAAAAAACTGCGTTTTTTTCAGTTTTTTCAACTTGCTGCTAATGCACTTTTCGGATAAAAAAAACACTGGAAACCTCACACATACTCAACAGGGGCCCCAGAAGCACCCAAAAGCGACAGAAAATGCCAGAATTTGAGGGTGGTGATTTTTGACAAAAAACTTCGTTTTTTCAGTTTTTTCAACTTGCTGCTATGCACTTTTCTGGTAAAAAAAAAAAAACACGAGAAACCTCACACACACGCATCAGGGGCCAGAGAAGCACCCAAAAACGTCAGAAAATGCCAGAATTTGAGGGCGGTGATTTTTGACAAAAAAACATAAGGGGTTAGTATGGCGTTTTTTTCAACTTGCTTCTAATGCACTGTTCTGGTCAAAAAACACTAGAAATACTGGACAGACAGTGAGGTCTTTGCCAGATGGCGGCGAGTGGAAAGGCTCTGTCCCACACTGCCTCCGAGATACTTCCATCAGTCTCCTATGGAGCCATATGACATTCTTTTGGTCCATGGACCAACCATCATTAACATTAACACTGACACTGACACTGACATGAACGTCAACATCAACCGAATAATGCATGTTCTTGGAATGTGGGAAGAAACTGGAGTACCCGGAGAACAAAAACACACAGGGATGGTCCACATAAAGATGGCCAAGTTTTGAATAGGAAGCCAGACCTTCCCAATCTCCTGACTGTGCCACCAGCGTACGGCCCTTCCTTGGATCCAGCAGAAGAAATGTGGGAAAACCGACTGGTTAAACAGGCAGTGGGACAGAGCCTTAAAGGGGAAGCAGCTTAAAGTAGTAACACACAGCGTGAACTAAGGAACTAAATCATGTCTACATTAAAACAATGAAAAGATAAGCTAAAATAGCAGCAATAGAAATATTTCTTACGTCATAAATAGATGATTAATGGAGACGACTATTCATATGGGAAAAGGGCAATAGTCTGGCCTTAAGACAAAAGAATGGCAGCCCAAAGCAGGGGTGGGGGCAGGGTTGTTCAAGGGGTGACCTGGGGGCCAGTTGCAACATTTGCACACTACAACACACTGTAAAAATAAAAAAATATAAAAAAAAAAAACCTGCAAAGACTGTCAAAACGGAGGCAAGGGTAAAATATAAAAAGGTTGATATTGAAAAGTTGACATTAATAACTAATAATAATAAAGATTTGTTTACCAGATAAAAAATGTACACATGAATATCAAAGCGCGTATGTGGCGCTCGGTGGAAGAAGGTTGGACCCCCTGGCTTACGGGACTTGGAGGAGGGGGCTCGGCGCAGGAAGCGCAGCCATCATACCTGACATCTTGTAGCGCCTCCAAGTCGGCAGAAATCTTGGCACTGCGAGCCTGCTCCTCCTGCAGCTGCCTCCTGAGCGTACGCAGCTCCTGTTGAGCCTCCACCTTGATGTCGTTGGCGACCACCACCGCCGTCTGGAGGTCGGCCTGGAACCGACGCCACTCATCTTTTTCCTCCTGGTTTGGATGGAGAGAAATGTGTTTGTTTTAAGGCCAGTTATATTCCTTTCCTGTTATAATGCATGGATCATGGAAGACGTTAAAGAACACAGTACACATAGTCATGTTTTGAACATTTATGTATTAAAGGGGAGCTGCACGGTGGATGAGTGGCTAGCATGTAGGCCTCACAGCTAGGGGACCCGAGTTCAATTCCACCCTCGGCCATCTATGTGTGGAGTTTGCATGTTCTCCCCGTGCGTGAGTTAGTTTTTCCCGGGTACTCCGGTTTTCCAAAATTCCAAAATTTGGCGACTCCAAATTGTCCATAGGTATGAATGTGAGTGTGAATGGTTGTTTGTCTATATGTGCCCTGTGATTGGCTGGCCACCAGTCCAGGGTGTACCCCGCCTCTCGCCCAAAGACAGCTGGGATAGGCTCCAGCACCCCCGCAAGGATAAGTGGTAGAAAATGAATGAATTAATTAATTAAACGGGAGCCATTATGCTAATTTTTCCACTCTTTGTCTTGAGTTGTCTCCTATAGAGCAGCTACACACAATAACCTGTACAGAACACTTTTTAGATCTTCCAGAATCTGCACCTAATCCAGCTGGATTTTTTATTATTATTTGTGCTTCCTGCCAAAACATAGTTTTCATTTATTCCACCCACAGCCCGCCTCTGGGCATGCCCACTCCGCTAAGTTTGAAGTGTTTTCTTCTATTAACTATTAGGAAGTTCGCCCCTCTGTGACATCACAAAGGAACAGTTTTACCACGCCTTTTGAAACCGAGTGTTTTGAGCCATCCCAAACTTCTCCCAGGACTCACTTCCAAATGATTATGTGAAATTTGGTATCATTAAACAGGAGAATACAACATTCAAACTGCATTTATAGGTCAGAAAAGTGGGAAAAGTACAATACAGTGGGGCAAAAAAGTATTTAGTCAGCCACCAATTGTGCAAGTTCTCCCACTTAAAAAGATGAGAGAGGCCTGTAATTTTCATCATAGGTACGCTTCAACTATGAGAGACAAAATGAGAAAAAAAAATCCAGATAATCACATTGTTTGATTTTTAAAGAATTTATTTGCAAATCATGGTGGAAAATAAGTATTTGGTCACCTACAAACAAGCAAGATTTGTGGCTCTCACAGACCTGTAAGTTCTTCTTTAAGAAGCTCCTCTGTCCTCCACTCGTTACCTGTATTGATGGCACCTGTTTGAACTGGTTATCAGTATAAAAGACACCTGTCCACAACCTCAGACAGTCACACTCCAAACTCCACTATGGCCAAGACCAAAGAGCTGTCAAAGGACATCAGAAACAAAATTGTAGACCTGCACCAGGCTGGGAAGACTGAATCTGCAATAGTTAAGCAGCTTGGTGTGAAGAAATCAACTGTGGGAGCAATTGTGAGAAAATGGAAGACCTACAAGACCACCGATAATCTCCCTCGATCTGGGGCTCCACGCAAGATCTCACCCCGTGGGGTCAAAATGATAACAAGAACGGTGAGCAAAAATCCCAGAACCACACGGGGGGACCTAGTGAAAGACCTGCAGAGAGCTGGGACCATATTAACGAAGGCTACCATAAGTAACACACTCCGCCGCCAGGGACTCAAATCCTGCAGTGCCAGACGTGTCCCCCTGCTGAAGCCAGTACATGTCCAAGCCCGTCTGAAGTTTGCTAGAGAGCATTTGGATGATCCAGAAGAGGATTGGGAGAATGTAATATGGTCAGATGAAACCAAAATAGAACTTTTTGGTATCAACTCAACTCGTCGTGTTTGGAGGAGAAAGAATGCTGAGTTGCATCCAAACAACACCACACCTACTGTGAAGCATGGGGGTGGAAACATCATGCTCTGGGGCTGTTTTTCTGCAAAGGGACCAGGACAACTGATCCGTGTAAATGGGAGAATGAATGGGGCCATGTATCGTGAGATTCTGAATGAAAACCTTCTTCCATCAGCAAGGGCACTGAAGATGAAACGTGGCTGGGTCTTTCAGCATGACAACGATCCCAAACACACCGCCCGGGCAACGAAGGAGTGGCTTCATAAGAAGCATTTCAAGGTCCTGGAGTGGCCTAGCCAGTCTCCAGATCTCAACCCCATAGAAAATCTTTGGAGGGAGTTGAAAATCCGTGTTGCCCAGCGACAGCCCCTAAACATCACTGCTCTAGAGGCGATCTGCATGGAGGAATGGGCCAAAATACCTACAACAGTGTGTGAAAATCTTGTGAAGAGTTACAGAAAACGTTTGATCTCTGTCATTGCCAACAAAGGGTATATCACAAAGTATTGAGATGAACTTTTGTTTTTGACCAAATACTTATTTTCCACCATGATTTGCAAATAAATTCTTTAAAAATCAAACAATATGATTATCTGGATTTTTTTTTCTCATTTTGTCTCTCATAGTTGAAGCGTACCTATGATGAAAATTACAGGCCTCTCTCATCTTTTTAAGTGGGAGAACTTGCACAATTGGTGGCTGACTAAATACTTTTTTGCCCCACTGTAGGTCCCCTTTAATACTGTGTACAAATAAAGTATGCAGAGAACAGACCAAGTCACAAAGGGTGGGTATCCCCTCCTTACTCCTTACGCCTCGCTTACCTCCATCTGTCGACTAAAAACTTTCAGTTTTCGGTCTGCGTCTGCTTTCTGCACCGTTAGCTTCTTAACAAGATCTGCAACGACATTGGAAAAGTCCTTTGATTCCAACGTACAGTGGACTAAATACTGACAGTAGTAGAGTCAACTAAAGAAAGTACAATCTATTACAAAGAGTAATACAGTAGCATGGAATAGGTTCACTAACAAAGACTATGCAGTTCACACGAGATAGTATACAGTATACGGTCAAGACGTGATAATAAACATAAATGAACATATCAACATACTCTCCAAGTCCAGGACAGTTTGATTGGTGTGGAGGTTGACGGCCCGCTGCTGCTCGACCTGGTCCTCCAGTTCGAAGATGGTCTCCTTCATCTCCTTCACTTGTTTGTCCGCCTGGAAGCCCGCCTCCTCCAAAGCACTCACTCGACTGCTGAGCTCCTGCTCCCTTAACTCGGCTCTCTCCTGGACCTGCTGGCCTTTGGCCTCCACCTGTGTGGGCATTCCCGAGGTTAGGATCGGGACATCATTATCGGAATACAATACAACATTCTAACTCCAGTTAAAGGTCAGAAAAGTAGACAATCAGGGCATATAAAATAACAAAACACACCCAACCCTACCTTGGACACGCTGGCTTGGGCGTGCTCGGTCTCAGCTCGGGCTTGCAGCAGTTCCTGCTTGAGCTCCGTCACTTCCTGCTCCAGTCTGTCTCGCTCGCCTTGGGCCGTCTTCAGCAGGTTCTGCAGCTCAGCGCAATCACGGCCGCTCTGCAGGGGCTTGACTTCGCCCACCGCCAGGTTTTGACCTGTCTGGAAATATGCAGTTAAATGCTAAACACTGTTTTAATAATGACGCAAATCTTTCATAAACTTGATATTAATCAGATGAGAACGACGCAGCTGATTTCATACAATTAGAATAAAAATGGAAGCATGCAAACCGGAGAGTTTTAGTATTTGATGAATCGGGCAGTTTATAAAATGTCAAAATCACACTTTTTATTGCTCTCTGGTTCTACCATATCTTACTTATTGTGTGGAAATATGGGCTAATAACTATAAAAAGCAATCTTCACTGGCTAAATGTACTGCAAAAAAGGTCAGTAAGGATAATTCATAATGCCGCCTACAGAGAACATACTAACTAATTTCTAAAATCACAAATACTTCAACTTGCTGATATAGTTCCTCTTCAAACAGCTAAAATAATGCATAAGGCTAAAAATAAGCAATTAGCTAAAAATGTCATCCAATACTTCTCTACAAGAGAGGAGAAATATGATCTCAGGGAAGAAGTACATTTGAATCACCTCATCATATCACCTCCTACTTCGGTACGTGACAAAAATTAAATTAAATTAAATTAAATTAAATTAAATTAAATTAAATTAAATTAAATTAAATTAAATTAAATTAAATTAAATTAAATTAAATTAAATTAAATTAAATTAAAATTAGGTGGCACGGCGGTCTAGTGGTTAGCGCGCAGACCTCACAGCTAGGAGACCAGGGTTCAATTCCACCCTCGGCCATCTCTGTGTGGAGTTTGCATGTTCTCCCCGTGCATGAGTGGGTTTTCTCCGGGCACTCCGGTTTCCTCCCACATTCCAAAAACATGCTAGGTTAATTGGCCACTCCAAATTGTCCATAGGTATGAATGTGAGTGTGAATGGTTGTTTGTCTATATGTGCCCTGTGATTGGCTGGCCACCAGTCCAGGGTGTACCCCGCCTCTCGCCCAAAGACAGCTGGGATAGCCTCCAGCACCACCGCGACCCTCGTGAGGAAAAAGCGGTAGAAAATAAATGAATGATAAAATAAAATAAAATAAAATAAAATAAAATAAAATAAAATAAAATAAAATAAAATAAAATAAAATAAAATAAAATAAAATAAAATAAAATAAAATAAAATAAAATAAAATAAAATAAAATAAAATTAAATTAAATTAAATTAAATTAAATTAAATTAAATTAAATTAAATATATTAGAAAGGCAGGAAGTGAACAAATGTAACAGTTATGGATTGTAAAAGTACCAGATGGAGGGGTAGGATTTAATAAGCTTTGCTTCTTCCTACTCCTTTTGGACATGTGGAACTGGGAACTGATTATGGGATGCATTCAATTGTAATCTGATGCATGTTCAAATGAAATTAAACCATTACCATTACCATTACAAAAATCCTCTGATTTCAGCCTCTCAAATGTGAATATTTTTCATTTCCTTTGTCAACCACGACATAAAACCCAAGGGAGCGAGTACTGGAGCTGATAAAGCATCCTGTCCAACATTCCCAGCCTTCCCAAGCTCATGGACACCCACCTTCTGCCTCTCGATGTCCAACTGGGCCTTCAGCCTGCTGTTGTCCAGCCGGAGACAATCTGCCGTGGCCCTGTGCTCCTCTGCCGACTGCGCCGCCTCACCTCTGGCCTCCAGCTCCCGGTTCAGCTGGGAGCGCAGCCTGTCCATCTCTTCTCGGAAGCAGCGCACCTGGCCCTGCGCCTCCTGGTTCTCCTCCTCAAGAGCCCGCAGTCCGCTCGTCAGCTGTTGCTGAATGTTCACCAGCTTCTCTCGCTCGAAGCGTGAGCTCTCGACCAGTTCGGCGTACCTTTGCTCCAGTTCGACAAGTCGCGGCCCTTCGCTCCTGAACTCACCCTCCCTCTGGGCCTGCTCTTGAAGTCGGCTCGCCAGCGCCTCGTTCTTCTGGGCCAGCAACTCCAAATGTTCTCTTTGCTGCTGGAGTGAGGTTTGCAGGACGCGCTTCTCGTCAGCCAGACGTTCGTTCTCGGCAGTCAGCTCCTGGACCACTTGCTGCTGGTCGGTCAGCTCGTGCAGGGTGGCCTGCAGCTCCTCGGCGGTGCTGTGGTGGCTTTCCTCCATCTTGTGGATCTTTTCTGTTAGACTTTGCACAGACACATCCCCGCTGAGGCTGCTGCTTATGGATTCCGAACGTGGGATCTTCTCAAACTCTGACAGATCAGGTGAAGGCGAGTCTTTGGCAGAGTTGGAGGAGACCGATGCTTTAATACGGCCGGGAGACGCCAGATCTAGTAGTGGACCAGAAGAGCTGGATTCTGAAGGCAGGCCGTTCTGCAGACGTTTAGGAGGACTAGACGGGGTCTCAAAACTCAGGAGCCTTCCCTTGAGCACTTGGTTCTCCTCCCTGAGGTTGGCCAGCTCTCTTTGAAACTTTGCGTTCTTTTCTCTCAGCTCTCCAACGAGTACCAGAGCTTCTGCAACCTTTTCTGCTTGATCTGCCGACTGTTCCTGAGGTGATACGGAGGCAGGCGAAGGTAATGGAGAAGTGGAGGCTTTACTTCTGCAGCGCTGCAACTCCATGCGGAGATTGCCGATCTCCAGGTCTTTAGCCTTGGCTTCAGCCAGCAGTTCTTTAACCTGGCAGTCCAGGAGGCCCTCGGCATCTCCGCGACACTTTGCTAAACTCCGTGTTTGTTTGGCCAAGGTAGATAGGCTGGAAGTGCTGGCACTGGAAACGATCCTCCTGGAGGTAGAGTTCCTCAACTGGTCCCTCGGGCAGATGCGGTCCCTTGACATGCAAGAAGGGACTTCTCGAGGGGTCGGGATACCGGACTTCTTGGCTGCTTGACAACCTGCGACACGCCGAAATAGAGATGCATGTGAATTCGCTCAAATTCTTTGATGTTACGATAATAACCGATAAAAGAAGCAATGAATTAAAAATAACGTCATCATCAGGTCGCACGGTGGTTAGCATGTTGACCCCACCTCCTTTTCTGGGGGCTTCCATGGACTGGAAAAACTAAATAATCCCAAGAAACCAGCATGAGAGAACCAAGGACGTTTGTAGGACTCCTGGATGCTTCAAGCACCGCCTGATATTGTATTTTAATGCATCGTTTACTCTGTTTTTACTCAACTCTATTTGGATTTATTTTTTTCTCCACTGTAAAGCGTCTTTGAGTACTCTGAAAAATTCATTCATTCATTCATTTTCTACCGCTTTTTCCTCACGAGGGTCGCGGGAGGTGCTGGAGACTATCCCAGCTGTCTTGGGGCGAGAGGCGGGGTACACCCTGGACTGGTCGCCAGCCAATCACAGGGCACATATAGACAAACAACCATTCACACTCACATTCATACCTATAGACAATTTGGAGTGGCTAATTAACCTAGCATGTTTTTTTTTGGAATGTGGGAGGAAACCAGCATGCACGGGGAGAACATGCAAACTCCACACAGAGATGGCCGAGGGTAGAATAATAATAATAATAATACATTTTTTTATATTGCAATTTACATTACAGAAATCTCAAAGTGCTACAAAGAAAGCATAAAACATCCAGTGAAGAAATAAAACAACACAACAAAATGTATATGTAGCGGAGAGGCTTTGTGAGATCGTCTCCCAGGATGCACTAGTTTGGAGCTGTCAAATGTATAGGGGGTGTGTTCAAATCAAAGAACACGGAAGGTTGTCCTCTTTTGGTGATTTTATTTAGGTTATTATGTGGTACTGATGAGACATACATACAAAGACAAATACACCATAAATGATAAGTAACGTAATTTAACTCATATTACACAAGTATAATGATGAGCTAAAGGCACGCGACACACAGAAATTCAACAAAGAAACCAGGCAAACATGACACTCCCTAGAATAACCCTTAGTCATAGTTAGCTTAAATACTGATATTAGTACCGATGAAAAGGGAGCCTAACTTTGTGAAAAGGGTGCCCAAACTACTCCACAGCTCCCACAATAAGCCAAAAAACTCACCTTTATGCATTCACGCACAGCATCAACCTGGTGATATGATGTATGAGGCGCAATAAGGCTCAGAGATCTATATATTGCTCAACCGAAAAAAAGTCCCGCACTGTGGTGCGTTTACTGACGGCTGAACACCGTAGGACAAACGACACTCTAAGCCGAACATACAATGCAATGTAAATTATGGGCTTTCTAACAGTCACAATGTTTATGAAATTAATATCAATGCGTTTTCTGTATACTAAGTAACAGAATGTAATCTTGAATACTGCCTGAGAACTAACACTGCACTCTAAGCTGAACATACAATGCAATGTAAATTATGGGCTTTCTAACAGTATATATATATAAATATATATATAAAATATATATAATATAAATAAATATATATAAAATTATTATTATTATTATTATTATTTACTTGTTGACATTGTGTATATGGCACGGATTGAATTATTTGGAAGTTTGTGTAGCAGCGTACGATGCCCCATTCAGACGCTGTTTGCTGTTTTGACAAGAGAGTGTCCGCCTGGCAGCGTCTCGCTGTTCCTCTTTGTGTTTATTCATCATTACAGCACAGCCAACCGCGGCCTTTCAATGGGCATTAATGTAGTTCACTAGAACAAGCCATTTCCAGACGCTCAATTATGATGCCCGGCATGAACAGGGAGATGCTGGATACTGTATATGACGTTTGTACCTTTTTAAGAATGGGCTTTGTTCTTATGTAGCTGCATGTGCTGGAGCTCATTCCCGGCATTAGGACCGACCATGTGACCTAGTTCAGGGAGGGAATATTTACCTTGTTACATTTTGAAAGTGTTGACTACGCCAGCTGCAGCAGACGACGCCAACGCTGGCACACTTTCTGGTGTTCCAAAGTGTTTAACATTCCCTCTGCGTACTGCTGGGTTTGACAGCGAGAGAGAAGCCACTTCTTTTGGGAGGCTCGAGAAGACATTACGGCTATGACTAAATAAAAATAGAACTCTTTGAATGTGTCAGAACAACAACATGCATGAGTAGTAAGTCACAAAAAAGTCACTGAATCCTAAGAAACTCATTTAGCAACTGAACGGGTTATTGCGGATATAAACAGCATTGATGTTTCAGCACACTAAATCTGTGATCAAACGTCTCCGTGACGGACAGAATGAGGACAAGTTGCATATCGTAGCGTGGATGAGCGGTTTGAATATGTAGTGTGCTTTTAGAAATGGCACGTGCCTCGTTTCAAATGTGAAAACAGTTGGCCAGAAGGACGCACAACTGAAACAGATACGTGATGGAGCAGCACGGCAGCACATCATTGAAATCATGGGACTATATGACCAGCAGTGGAAGACACCAACTGTTCTCTCATGTGGAGCCCCAGCTGCTAACGACCCCGGGGCCGTACTTTGGTCACCCATGACATAGATAATCATATTAGCAAAAATAAAATGGCCTATCTTCATCAAAAGGGATCCATTCTTCAGCAAACATATGACAGTAATGCATCGTGTACACTTCCTGCCAGCCAACCAGCCAATCAGCTGAGAGGTGACAGGCTGGCCAAGATGTTCACAGTCAAAGTTATCCCCAGAAGTCAAGGCCCACGAGTGAAAAGTCACAAAAAAAAAAAAAAGTCATGGCTGGATGGACTTGGGTACCAGTTGGCCCCTGAAGTCCCTCTTCAGCAACATCACATAGAAAGTCCAAGTGGAAGACAGCATCTCCATCGTCTCTCCCGCTTCGGTTTCAGGAAGTACAGTGGCCAGCTGACAAGACCATGAAGTGGGTCAACACCAGGACCCAGAGACAGGACAGGACAGGACCGCCACACTGACTGATGACACATTAGTCAGAAATTAGACTAATTACAACGGCCAAATGGGCATTGCATGACAAATATATTTACCAACGCCTATGAAGTCTTTCAATACCAAAGGAGTATTCATCCGTTGGATGAGTCATGTTAATTGGACAATAACTTGATTATTGAGACGTTATGCCGGGTGAAAGGTTGCATTCACTAATTAGGCTGGAAGAATGATGACAAATACGAACCACAGCAAAGCAGCTTCACATTTTAAAAAACATTTTAAAAGCGCCTTGTGATGCAACTTCCTCAGTGTCCATGCCCCCCCCCCAAAATGACGCCACAATATGTTCTTCTGCCATTTTTGGGATGTGGTTCTCTGTGGTAAGAAAATGCATTGTGTAACAAGTCATAAAGGCAAGACCTTCATGAGTGTTTTGTTTATTTTTATTACATGGATGGTGATGTCTACTTCAATGACAGTTAGCGTCAATCTCATCATTATTATGGTTAGCATAATATTTTCAGGATTACTAATAAGTTGAACTGTCTGAACACGGTATTATTGCTATGGCTGTTGATATTATTTTATTTCTACAGTAAACCTTGGATGCATATCGGACTCGGATATATCGGAAATTCGCTCACAACGGACAGATAAAAAAGAACAGATTTTTCTGTAATGCATTTCCAATAAAAATTCATTGCATATATCGGATTTTTTATAACGGATTTCACCTATTTCGGACAAAATCTCCAGTCCCGTTCCAATGCATTTCCATTAAATTTCCCTCGCATATATCGGATGGCCGCATCGTGGCGCTCCGATTCGCCGAATCGTGACAGGCCGCTATACGATGTCATTTGCAGCGTTTGCAGCGTTGCCTGCGCGTCCAGGTACATTGGAAACATAGTCAAGGAAGTGCCTTTTTAGAACGGATAAAATCCGATTTACGCATATACCGGATATAAATCCGATATATGCGTAAAACGGACATTTTCCGGTATACGTATATAACGGATTTCGCTTATATCGGACAAAACCAGTGGGAACAATTGAATCCGATATATCCGAGGTTTACTGTATTATGGACCTCATGGCTGCCATAGTTTAGCTTAGTCCTGTTGTCTCTTCCTGTCGCTTCCTGTTGCGTCTCACAGTATTTTCCCCCACGAGATAGTCAAGTCAGTACAATCTCATTTGCCTCACTAGAAAAAAATGTTGCAACTTTTCATTTTTTTGCGAAAATAGCAGTCCTGAAAATAGATGCACTGTTAATGGACTATAATTTAGTGTCAATCCATCAACAGCTGACAGCGTGCTGACCACAGTGCTGCTAAGCTAGTGAGGTCACTGCAGCGTGGTCGTGATGATGACTTATCAGTGCAGGCCTGAGCTTATACAATCGCTATCTATCATACAGGATAGGAAAGGCTCTCAATGCGAGACATTCTGTGCTGTATTTTCACTTAACGTTGAAAACTTTGTTTCGGTTAGCATACAATATGGCACGAGGCGTATTTGTTGGGTTATTAATAGGCCGCGCGAGTCCAAATGTATTTTACTGTACTGGTGCATCATCTTTGTGTTCTATCTGCAAAAACAAATGTTACAGCACCCATCATTGTGATCTGTGTGTGTGTGTGTGTGTGTGTGCGCCACTATCTTCACTTCTAGTGGAGTTTGTAGGCGTTTGCTGTTCTTTGCACGAGAGGAACAACAAGGCACATTCTGACTAAATTAGAGGAGCTGTGTACTCGGTTCAGGACAGAGCACATCGAATTTGGGGTGGATCATTTTAGCATAGTCGACATGAGTCCGGACACTGAAGGGCGACAGAATTTTGTTTAAAAAATGCTTGCGATGAGTTGTAGTTGAGTTTTCTCCTTCACAAAAAATGTGTTGTGGTCGCTACGCCTGGGATAATAACACATAGAAAAACTCATCACACCATAAATGCCTCCAAACAGGCAGGAAGAGGGTTTCATAGAACAACGGCATGAACGGAGTGAGCCATTGTGTCAGTTATATCGTCACGGTGAGTGGAGGCGGGGCTGGCAGCATACACACAGAGTGCAGAAGAGTGTACTATAGTAGAAATGATATTAATAGATTGCATATTTTATGAAATATTTTCTCATTCTCATATTTTCGTTGTACATCTTGTATAATGACAATAAAGGCCATTCCATTCCAAAAAAAAAAAATAGATATCTTGTATATATCTTATTAAATTGTCTTTTTACTCTACTTTATATACTTTTTTGTTTTTTAAACTTGACTACTGCATTGAAAAGAGAAGTTCTCCGATTTCATTGTACATCTTGTATAATGACAATAAAGGCCATTCCATTCCAAAAAAAAAAAATAGATATCTTGTATATATCTTGTTAAATTGTCTTTTTACTCTACTTTATATACTTTTTTGTTTTTTAAACTTGACTACTGCATTGAAAAGAGAAGTTCTCCGATTTCATTGTACATCTTGTATAATGACAATTAAGGCCATTCCATTCCATTCCATTCTACATTTCTTAAAAAAATTTAAAACCTCGTCTCATGACGGGAGGATGCAAGACCAAGAGTGATGACCATCTTCTGCTTATCTCCAGACGAATGTCCCCCGTACTGCTACCCAAATCCCTGTACTGCATAGAGACGTAGAAACGGGGTGAGACGGCCTGGCTGCCATCCTCACATAATTGGTGTCACAAGAAAAGACCTTCCAAAACATTGAATGGCTTCCTGAACTCCAGGGCATTTCCACGGGTTCCCATCATCAGCCAAGGCTAGAACTTGCCTGACAGACACGTGCCGACACATGACATGTTCGTCAGTCGGCTCCAATCTAAGCAAACGACATCAACACACAAAACGTACAAGCAGACCTGGCTCGGTTTCCTCCTGTCGCCCCGCTTGGTTCCCCATGTTGGTCCGATCCGTGACTCCCACAGAAGACTAATCCAACAATCCCTGGCTGCGGGGGAGTGATGTGTGTGTGTGTGTGTGTGTTTGGGGGGGGTGTCAGCGGGGCTGCATTTGTTCAGCATCCACAATGACCGCCACTCAGTCACAGCGAGGGAGAAAGAAAAGGAATATCCAAGTCTTCCTATTCTTCTTTCCCACTACAGGTCTTCTTTTATGCAGTCCTTCCCGGGACTCGACCTCTATCTCTATCTGTGTGTGTTGCTGACGCAGAGCGCGTGTCCCGTCGGTGAGTGGCTGCCAGAGTGTGCATGTCCTCCGCAACGGTGACGGTACGGCATAACGACGGGAGGGTGAGCAGGCAGCATCATATGCACATCATTACGGCTGGGAATCTGGAGGCGTGGCTTCCCGGGCTGCATCGCATATTTACACACCTCTCCGAGCATTACTCCTCCGCCAGTACGGGCGGAACAATGATGGCAACCATCACATCTTGGAGGCTGACTGAAGAGCTAGAGCAGGAGCTCCAGCGAGCTTGTATAACCGGTTATTTTCTTACATAAGCCTCTCTTTTTGGAAAGAATTTTTTGTTTTATGAAACCATGGCGGTTTCACACCACCATGGTTTTTCAAAAATAGAGTATCTTGACTAATGAATCCATTAGTTTGATGGCTGAATATGGCCTATTAGGAAAAATTAATGGACATTTAAACACTTATGTATATTTGCTGAAATTAAATATATACAGGTCTTGAGAATGGAACATAAACTCATTTATTTTGCTTTTGTTTATATGTACATGTATATGCTGTACAACAGGGGTCTCAAACCCAATTTACCTGGGGGCCACTGGAGCTAGGGTCTGGGCAAGGCTGGGCCGCATCAGGTTTTCCAAAAAAAATAAACGCATTTATTAAAAACAGAAAAATATACAAACCTTTTCAGTGCTTTTGGTTCTGATTTTCTACAATAAAAGCTCTGATAAAACATTCCACTGTTCTCAAATATCTTAATTTGTATTTTTCTGCACAAAATAACATGAAAAAAATAAAATAAACAAATCAAGAATAAAGAAAATCAATCAATCAGTAATAAATAAATATAATAATAATAATAATAATAAAACGACAAATAATAAAAACTTAAGAAACCACATATAGTTGGTGGGTAGACAAATGATTTTTTTCAGATTAAAATGAACAAAGCATTATTAGAGCCCTGTAGACATGACAAAACACGACTATAGTCACATTTATACTCTTTTTATTTACAACATATTGCGCAACTGCAGGGTCTTGAGACACATGCTAACTCGCAAACTAGAGAGCTAGCGACCTAAACGGTAGCCTTCAAGTTATTTCCTTTAAACTTAAATAGCCAAAAACGTACCACTTCCACACGGATAGGGAGGATAACTATTAACAGTTATTTAACCTTGAACGTGAACATGAATCAAACGTAATAATTTTTTCTGGGTACATGATACCATACAGCATCCATATCAAACTTGCGCGGGCCGCACTAACATTAAACTTTCATATCAAGGCGGGGGCCTCAAACTAGTGTCCTGCGGGCCACATTGGGCCCGCGGGCCGCGTGTTTGAGACCCCTGCTGTACAACATCTCTTTGCACAACAGCACGAGATGGAGGTTTTTGCATTATTTTGCTTGTTTTGCTATTATATTTTAGATATTTTTGCTCTTTATTGTATTTGCTATTTGGATCTTATTATACTATTTTACAGTACCATTCCCTTATTTTCTTAAACCCTGCATGTCCCCGTGTTTTTCCTGTAAGCTGCTGGATCTGTGAATTTCTCTTGGAGATGAATAAAGTATCTATCTATCTATCTATCTATCTATCTATCTATCTATCTATCTATCTATCTATCTATCTATCTATCTATCTATCTATCTTTTCCCTCCACTTGCATCCGCACATCCACCTTGGTAAACAAACATGTCCCTAATCCCGCTAAGAATGTTCTCCTCACCACAGGACCTCCATCTCTGTGGGCACAACAGGCCTCTTTCAAGATGTGTCAATGCCCATCTTCCATGCATTCGTATGGACTGGAGGGTCACAGGGAGGGGGGGGGCGTATACGGCAACATAAAACAGCACAATAGATTTCAGCCTTAAAAGGAAAAACTGCACTTTTGGGGGAATGTTGCCCATCATCATCCACAATCTTTGTGTGAGACTCCATCACTCTTTCTTTCCTCTGCAGTCTAAAGATATAAAAACAGCTAAAAGAGGCAAGAATGCATGTAATGGGATGGGATGCAAATAAATAATGTGACCTGCATATGAACCCAGCTTGTTATTATTCTTCTTAACATCGTTATGCCATAGAACTTATTTACTGGAGGTGTGACACCTCACCAAACCACACCACACCACACCGGCGAGCTACTAGCTATATGGCGGGAAGCTACTTGCGGCCGCTGATGCTGTGTTTCTGTTTCAGAGTTGGGAAACGTTCTATGTTGCTATCTGAAATCAATGCGCCCAGGAAGGAAGTTCCAAGAACGTTTAAAACGACCAGAGTACGGCAAAATACTATTACTACATGTAATTCTACTACCAAAAAGTCATCTTCATGTGCAAACACGTCTTGTCCCTGCTCGAGTCCAACGGAGGCGTCCCAGTGGACTGAGGCCAACGTGACTAATTCATCTGACATATGCGAGGTCCCAGGCCCCATACATTTCCTTCTTACAGCCTCGGAACACAGACAGATGGGGTCTGGGGGGGGTTGAGTCTGGTACTTCATATGTGTTTCATAAAACCCAAATACACTCCTGGTCAGTTAACTGGTGTGGGAAATACAAGATGGAAAATATACCAAATACAGAAATAATGGCTAATAAAGTTTATAACATGGCGTGATGGCGTGATGCCACCAGCGAAAGCAACCGACCAAAGTGTCTTCCAATGTGTCGGCCATTTGTACCTTCACCAGGCTTGTATTTATAGAGCTTGGGCAGTCTATGTCCTTATACGTCTCCAATCCCTCGCACGCCCCCACGGGGGACTCCTCGTCCTATGAAAGCTTAGCTGAATTATGGATGAGGTATTTTAAATAAGTCATCAGGACGAGGCCGGGCTTGAACGCGTCGTCTGACAGCAGTAGAAGTGCTTCAGTGCCACGTCAGAAGCCATTAACACGGATAACAATGTTGACTGGCGAGTGCATCGCGCCCGTGAGCCAGCGGGTGTCCTTAGAAGCACACGGTGCCCCCCTTTTGTTGAGCGAACCCACCTCTGCGGCAAAGCGATGCCAGTGTTTAAATGGATTGTGACCGGGGCAGAAGTGACGGTCAGTGAATGCACCGATTACTAATGTCACACAGTTTTAAATAAAAGTGAATTTGGTCAATTTCAAAGCAGAATTTTTTTTTTGTTGGAGAAGATGGAGATGATGCGTGGATCCCACATGCAAATATTGTTTATGTATATGACACAAATGCATATTAGGTGAGAATGTCCTAGTAGAATCTACTATGAAGATTCCAACAAATAAAATCATAATAGTGCAGTATGCAGTAATATGGCTATTTGACTTCCTGTTTTATACTCTATGCAACCAAATCCAGGAAATGCGTCTCAACACCTTGTATCCGTATTCAAATTCAGACATCCCCCCCGTGTAAATACCACAATAGCCCGTCAAGCCGGTCCCTCGTTAGTGTTGAGTGAAGCAGGTTAAATGACGATTGCCACTGCCTGCACGGATGGATGCATCGCAGCTTTCACGTCAGCTTCCATTTTCCACTTGATGACTGACCACTTCACTGACTTTTCAGGCTGGTGGATGTGTTGATGTGCACTGATGTGCATCAACGCAGCAGGCCTGATGAAGAGGTCATCCAGAACAAAAGATGACCTGATCTAACACCAGCAAAACGACAACGTAATTGGCCGTGGGAGTTTTTTTGGGGGGTTGTGGCAATGCAAAGCGAGAAAATCAATTCTGGTCCTGATGTGGTCAGGCTTGCCGTATGGTGCCGCTCACACCCACGAGGGCAGATGTTCACGCCTTGCATACAGGAAGTTCTTGTCAACAAAAATAGTTCACTTCAGAAAAACAATCTGAAGTGAACCTGCCATAAAGTCTCGTTATATCGATATCGGTTATAACGAATTACTGCTTATTACGATACTATTTTCATTTCCCGGCAAATTTCTAGTCTTTTATGATATAATTAGTTCCGTTAGTAAACTCTCCCGCCAGCCAATTTGGTCTGCTTATATCGATACAAAAGCAGCTTAAATCAATCTTTGCTTAAGGATTTCAATACCAAAAAAGAACACGGCGAACGGCTGCTTCCAGTCAACTTTATTTTTCACACTTCCACCACCAGAGCGCAGCACACACACCACATACCCCACATAGCTGGCCAAACACATGCCTGTATAGAATCTATACACACGAGAGTAACCACGAACGCAGTTGGTTCTTCTGTTGCAGGCATGTGTTTGGCCAGCTATGTGGGGCGGGTTGAGCATGACCTGTGAACCAGGAAGTGCGGGAATCGGTGTGTGTGCTGTGCTCTGGTGGTGGAAGTGTGAAAAATAAAGTTGACTGGAAGCAGCCGTTCGCCGTGTTCTTTTTTGGTATTGAAATCCTTAAGCAAAGATTGATTTAAGCTGAGCTCGACATTTTTAATAATAATTTTAATAATAATTTTAATAATGCACTCGACATTGTTCTATAGTATAGAACAATGTCGAGTGCATTATTGCCCACTTTTAATGCAGTTCGGCGCAGGATCGGATATATCGACAGTCCGGGTATATCGATATTTTTTCCGACTCCCGACAATATCGATATAACGAGACTTTACTGTATTTTTCTTCCACAGTAACAAAAAGCCAAGTTAATAAAAAAACAAGCACATAAAACAGATAAGCAGCTGCAATATTCCCTTATGTTACACATTTAAAAATGAACTAGGAATTATTTATCAAGATTCCTTCTTCCCTTGATGATGATTGGTTAGGAGAAAGCGGTTGCCAAAAGTAGGCCAACGCGAGCATCTAAGGAGGGAAGAATTCACCATGCGTGCACATCTCTTCCTGCTCGGCAGCCCAAAACAAGCTTTTGTTAATTACAGCCAATCTTGTGAGAGCCTGGCTTGGCCGTGGCTTCTCAGAATCGTTTCAAGTCTCAACCCAATTATCTCGACTTCCGCACAACAGCCCTTGGAGGGACAAGTGCATTGCTGTTTGGCATACAAACACTCACAGGGTGAGCCCATCTCAGCACAAACAGATTTGCTCGCTCTCAAAAATTTATGCTGCGAAGAAATAAAAGTAAAAATGGAAAAATTTTAGACCAGACATTAGCATCATATGTATAAAATTGAAAGTGTATTTAGGGGGAACGCTGTGGGGAACTTGAATGTAGCAACTGTGGATACAAGTGATATAATTAAATATGTATATGTCGGGTGGGAGATATGGACCTTAGCATATATCACAATATTTTTTAAGGTGTATCATGGTATGACTATGTAAAATTTATGGACCAAAAACTTAATTGGGACCTTCCAACATTGTATCGTTTGATATACATTTTGTTGTTAGGAATATGTACCTCCCATGATGAGCATTGTTAGCTAGCTCATACACACAGAAAAGGGAAAAAACTATGTGAATGATGAACAAAATTCCCCAAAAAGTGTAGTTTTTTTAAAAATAAATAGAATATTTTCATAGTTAAATCTTAGAAAACCTGTTTGAGTCAATAGTCACATTTACACTCCTGTTATTCATTGTTTACACCGTTTTGCAAGTCTAATGCTGGAACTCAAGAGCAGAAATAATGTGAAATAAGTCTCTTAGTCTCTTCAGAAAATAAATAAATCATAAATCCCGTGAGAACCAAACCATTCTGACACATTCTAACCCCAAAAGGTAAAGATGCTCTCTTTCTGCTCTGTATTACTGAAGTATTGTCGCCCTCTAGTGGCCTTTTGGGGTTACTGCCACTATTTACATTTAGCTTGACAAAAACATTCCATGAATGTTTCTTCCATCATACAAAAACAATTCAGAACTTATCCGATGAGATCTGAGATGCAGTCCCTTACCAGACAGACTACGGGGGCGGGCCTCAGCAAGATCTGAGATGGCTCCAGTGGTCACAGTCTTCTTCATGCGAGAGCCGGAGGCAGCGGCTCCCAGTGTAGGCTTCGTCAGAGCATCATCACTGTTGGCTCGTTTTAGCTAGAAACATAATTGCTGTTAGAACCAGGAAAGTCATGTAGGGGGGGGTAATGACATTTTAAGTCATGTTCGGGGGCCTCACCCTGCTGAGACGCTGATCTGAGGCCAGCGTGTTGGATGATCTGGACATCCTCATGTTTGTGGAGGAGGTGGAGGAGGAGGAGCAAGTGAGCGAAGAGGCCTGCTTTGCCCGCTCCTGGAGCCCCGCCTTGGGCAGCCCCAACTTGGTGGCGCCCGTTTTCATCATAGCTGGGATACAGTTGAAGACACCTGTAAAAAAAACCCCATAAATCTCATACATACGTCTCCAGCATTTCAGTTGGCATGCATTATGTTTTATGTAATTAACGTATGGGCACCGCGTGAAGCCCCCCCTCCTATGATGCTCTTTCATAACTTTGCGATTTTAGTGCAAATGATGAATATGTTTTAGTGCAAATAATGAATGGTGTATACAGATGAGTAAGTCACATATGACTATATAATTAAATAAACACAGGCAGTGATGGAAATATTGCACATTTGCATTACACTAATGACCTAAGTCAGGGGTCTCAAACACGCGGCCCGCAGGACACTAGTTTGAGGCCCCCGCCTTGATATGAAAGTTTAATGTTAGTGCGGCCCGCGCAAGTTTGATATGGATGCTGTATGGTATCATGTACCCAGAAAAGGTTAAATAACTGTTAATAGTTATCCTCCCTATCCGTGTGGAAGTGGTAAGTTTTTGGCTATTTAAGTTTAAAGGAAATAACTTGAAGGCTACCGTTTAGGTGGCTAGCTCTCTAGTTTGCGAGTTAGCATGTGTCTCAAGACCCCGCAGTTGCGCAATATGTTGTAAATAAAAAGAGTATAAATGTGACTATAGTCGTGTTTTGTCATGTCTACAGGGCTCTAATAATGCTTTGTTCATTTTAATCTGAAAAAAATCATTTGTCTACCCAGCAACTATATGTGGTTTCTTAAGTTTTTATTATTTGCCGTTTTATTATTATTATTATTATATTTATTTATTTATTACTGGTTGATTTATTTTCTTTATTCTTGATTTGTTTATTTATTTTCATCTTATTTTGTGTAGAAGAATAAAAAGTAAGATATTTGAGAACAGTGGAATGTTTTATCAGAGCTTTTATTGTAGAAAATCGGAACCAAAGCAAAGTTTTTTTAATTTTTTTGGTTTTAATAAATGCGTTTTTTTGTTTTTTTTTGTAAATTGAGTAAATTGAGTTTGAGACCCCTGACCTAAGTAGTATTTAGGAGGATAGTAGTTTCAAAGCTTACAGATTTAGATTTTATGCATACAGTATGTTATGTTTTATAGTAAGAGATGGATCATGTCAACATGTAACTTGCAGGTTGACAACGTGTACTACAGAAATACTCGGATTTATAAATATAATAGGAGGTAGATCTTTGGGACTTGGCCATTTTAAGGCAACCCTGATGAAGGTCTAACCGTACTAATGTACGAGTAATAGAAGGAACAAGCGAACAGTCGTTAGGTGCGGCCCTGTTGCGTATTGCAACTTTCACTTTCTCTATTGCAATTTATTGCAACAATCATCACAAGATTTAGGGAGGGGACTCCCATGAATTAGTCACTTAAGGTTGCAACAATGTCAGAAAAGTCCTCGGGGGACGGTAGGGGGTCTCTGAGGAAACACAGAGCTGGGAAGAGCAGCTGTGGGAAATGGAAGGAAGTGAAGTGCACTTAGAGAGCAGAGCGAGTGTGCATGATAGCCGTGTACGTCCCAGAGGAATGGCTGAGTCATTGATCAAGGATACTACTAGCAGCTGATGAATACTGACCTTGAATTGGGGCTAAGCCTACTGAGGAATAAGAACTAGTTACCGTGACAGCGGACCGCCACCATAAATAACCTATTTCTCTTCTCTATTTTAAGCCTCATATTCCATTCAGTGTAAATTGCACAACGGTTGAGGGCAAAGAGAAATGGAATCGAACATCTTTCACCAACAGGGTATATTTACCACATTTGTGTGCTTGTGCTAGTACTTTACTGATGTGATTAGTATACCGTTTACTGTCATGAGAGCCTTGTGATCATATGACTCCAGGTTTTCTGCAGGCAGCATCCTGTGACTACCCCCTTCCCTGGTTTGGTATAGTCCAACACGGATCAGGCCACAAGTGCTACAGCGCTCAGTGGCTCAAGGACAGTTTTTCTGCAGACATGTACGCTCTGTACCAGACAAACGTGGAAAATCCTGGCAGAATAACCGCAAGCAGATGTCTGCAACGTGTTATGAAAAATGACTAAGCTATTCGTCGTTCAGATTTTCATGTCGGAATGTTGGCAATCCGGTGGTTCACCCCAAATAAACATCATTATCCATTTTCAGCTTTAAACCACAAGAAATGAATAATCAATCAATTGATTTCAATGTGCTGAAGGGATTAGTAATATGAATGTCAGTGACAGCTCGGTCACTTATTTAGCACTGAACAATGTCCAAGAGTTGTTGTTTGCATGGTGCGCCCTCAAAACTAAACACGGTGGAACCTCGGTTGCCGTAATCACTCTTTGACCCAAAAATGGTAACGCAAAAAAACACTTATGATTTCACATCACAGCTAGGAGACCAGGGTTCGATTCCACCCTCGGCCATCTCTGTGTGGAGTTTGCATGTTCTCCCCGTGCATGTGTGGGTTTTCTCCGGGTACTCCGGTTTCCTCCCACATTCCAAAAACATGCTAGGTTAATTAGCGACTCCAAATTGTCCATAGGTATGAATGTGAGTGTGAATGGTTGTTTGTCTATATGTGCCCTGTGATTGGCTGGCCACCAGTCCAGGGTGTACAAGACACCTGGGATAGGCTCCAGCACCCCCGCGACCCTTGTGAGGATAAGCGGTTGAAAATGAATGAATGAATGATTTCACGTGGAGAAAACATAACATGACAAATGATGCTGACAAAGACGGCTGTGAGGCAGCAAGATCTACACAGACACCCCCCTTACCACCTTTAATAATGGTTCTCACCTACAAGTTTTGGGATTGAACTTCCTTTGGCGCCATTGAGGCTTACTTTGCAGCCACAATGCTGACGAGGCGTACGCTCATCGGGCCTCATTTAGAAAGTATGTCCCACTATACACTCGGATTTATAAAACCGGTTTAACATCCAAATCAATCTGTCAGATGTTTGAGGTGTTTACCATTGCCGACACATTTCCTTTGATATGAGGGTGGGTCACACGCTGGAGGAGTCGGAATTTTATGTTCTTCTATTATGGTAATGGAGATCCCACATCCTACGGCATGCCAAGGCTGTAGCATGTGGGTAGCAAGAAGACGGCGCTCTGGCCTGGAATGAAACAGGCCTTAGATTGTGGCGAGAGGCTATATTTGTTCTGACCACACCCCTATTCCGCTACAAATCTCTTCTTTAAAACTGAGCTGCACAAAGTTGACAGGATGTGAGAAGTTGTTGACTTCAGTAAGTTTAAAAAAAAAAAAAAAAAAAGACTACGTCATTGACTGATTTTAGGCTTGTTAAGAAACATCACAAGAACTCATCACCCTTGCCTGAATGAAGAACTTCATGTATTCCTCATCAACTGGAACTACTGCCATGGCAGCCACCAGTCTAGATAAGGGAGTCAAATAGAACCAGTTGACACGCTTTAGTGCAGGGGTCTCATACTCAATTTACTTGGGGGCCACTGGAGCTCGGGTCTGGGTGAGACTGGGCCGCATCAGGTTTTCCCAAAAAAAAAAAAACCCAAAAAACAAATTTTTTAAAAACAAAAAAAAATTAAAAAACTTTGCTTTGGTTCCAATTTTCTACAATAAAAGCTCTGAACATTCCACTGTTCTCAAATATCTTACTTTTTATTTTTCTACACAAAACAAGATGAAAAATAAATAAACAAATCAAGAATAAAAAAAAAATCAATCAATCAGTAATAAATAAATAAATAAATATAATAATAATAATAAAACGGCAAATAATAAAAACTTAAGAAACCACATATAGTTGGTGGGTAGACAAATGATTTTTTTCAGATTAAAATGAACAAAGCATTATTAGAGCCCTGTAGACATGACAAAACACGACTATAGTCACATTTATACTCTTTTTATTTACAACATATTGCGCAACTGCAGGGTCTTGAGACACATGCTAACTCGCAAACTAGAGAGCTAGCGACCTAAACGGTAGCCTTCAAGTTATTTCCTTTCAACTTAAATAGCCAAAAACTTACCACTTCCACACGGATATGGAGGATAACTATTAACAGTTATTTAACCTTCAACATGAACATGAATCAAACGTAATAATTTTTTCTGGGTACATGATACCATACAGCATCCATTACATTAAACTTTCATATCAAGGCGGGGGCCTCAAACTAGTGTCCTGCGGGCCACATTTGGCCCGCGGGCCGCGTGTTTGAGACCCCTGCTTTAGTGCAACAGGCTTGGCAAAACTCTTTCTTCAATATTGACCTTGTACTTATGCAGGAGTCCGATGCATACAGGAAGTGGACTACTGTCAAAAACAACATACAGCTGCTGTATAGAGGGCTCTAGGCAGTCATTAAATGGTCGCTTTTTGCAAATGTCTCAGACGTACGGAGATCTTAAGTCTTGCAACCATGGAAAAACCCAAGCGGCCATACAGAACCTCTGCAACTGGTCTACAACTCCAAAATCAGCACATCAAACCCACACTCTCCAGGCCGTAGGAGCGCGTACGACCGGTCGTGACCTCGGTTTTACCCCATCGATGCCAGCGTGTGTGATGGCTCACCTTTCAATCTCCTAAACAAGCACCACGGCAGTTTTACATGGATGAGAAGCTCTTGGTTATTTTCTCAGCTGAGCTCCCAGCCCTACCAAAGAACATTTACTCCAACTCTTACAAGTACACACCAGTCCACACACCAGCCTGAATTTATTGGCAGAGCTATTAGCACGAGTACTGGGGGGAAAAAACGCTGCTGTCTGAGTTGCTCCCACATTTCTTCTCTCCAGGAAAAGACCTGAGTCAGACTCTCCTCTTGCACAGCTTGGCTCCATGGGTGTGAAAAGCAAAGTACAATGCAAGCACAACGATGCTGATTCAGCCCAGTGGGTGGTGTTACTTGACTTTTTCCATCATGGTTGTAACCACAAACTACACAAACACCATTCTAACACCGTATTTACTAAGTACAGAGTACTACGTCAATTTGCTGGTGTGAAGCTAATGTCTTATTTGAATGGTGATACAATAACAGTACCAGTTATCGAAGCATTCTATGTCATATACAGTATGTTTATGTATATTTATACCATATTTGAAGAGCTTGCAACCAAAAGGCGCTAAATCCATTTTGACTGATTTCGAGAAAATCTATGATTTGTAACTACGCACATATCAGTCTATCAAGTCTATATTGCAAATGAAAGAGCTATCAATATAGGTCATAAAAATGCATGCTATAAAAATCCTGCACACACAATGTATTTTATATATTTTTTTTAATTAATTTTTTTTTTCGGATTTAGCGCCTTTTGGCTGAAATAAATTTGAAGTCACCTTTAACTTGAATGTAAGGTGCTTTAATGTGCTATGCTAATTAAATAATTACAACACAGAAGCCATTCTCAACATACAATACAAAATAACTATTATTAATTAAATTAATAAAAATTTTAAAATTTCAAAAAAACTTCCATGTTACAGAATACTGTAAAAACACAATTTGTGTTCTCCTGAATTGCATAACATACTGTAACTATCATACGTGTACTTAATGTACACAAACAAAACAGGATGCGCACTGATACTGGCTTTCTGTATGTGCAGTGCCAATTGTATTCTTCTCTCTGATTGGTCAGATTATCAATAGATGGGAAACTTGGTCCAATCAGAATAAAGAATAAAGAAAGGGATTTAGCTCCTTTTGGTTGAAATCTGAAATGGAAATAGCACCTTTTGGTTGAAAGCATAAATTTCATATCACTTTTTTTCATATTTTTTAAAATGATTTCAAGACCAAAATATGTGATTTGGATACACATGACAGAGGTCTATTAAACTCATGAAAAACATGCAACTTAGTGAAAATTGGATTTAGCGCCTTTTGGTTGCAAGTTCTTCATATACATAGAGTATGCCTAACCAAGGCATCATCTGCACAGCACTTGGGTCTCAGGAGGTGGTCTCCTCCATGAGCCTAGCGTGCTGCCAGACCAGTTTCAGTTCCGTTTACACGCTCTTTAATCTTGGGGGGACAGGGGATGTGAAACTGATGTTTCACTTGACACAAAACTCCTTCCCAAAATCATAACCACGGAAGCTGCAGCGTTCAACCGTTTATGAGCGCTGCATGCAGAAAATAGCATCCCAGCCGCTGCAGCGCAGCTTAGGTTGCTTTGCATGGAGAGACGTTACCGCAACGCGTTCTATCTGACGTTTGCATGCTCTTCCTCCCTCCTGTCATGTGTGCTCTCGCTGGGTGTTCCACTTCCTCCCACGCACCCAAATGGTTCAGATGGTGGTCTGTCGCAGCCTGGGTGTCCCATGACGAGTGGCAACCCGCTTCGTGTTCCCAGTAATCACCACATTTAAGGATAATTAAATTACAAATTTAATACAAAATATAAATTTACAAATACAAATTTCCCCACTGAGGGATGAATATCTTATCTTAATTAATGATACAGTAAACCTCGGATATATCGGATTCAATTGTTCCCACTGGTTTTGTCCGATATAAGCGAAATCTGTTATATGCGTATACCGGAAAATGTCCGTTTTACGCATATATCGGATTTATATCCGGTATATGCGTAAATCAGATTTTATCCGTTATAAAAAGACACTTCCTTGACTATGTTTCCAATGTACCCGGACGCGCAGGCAACGCTGCAAACGCTGCAAATGACGTCGTATAGCGGCCTGTCACGATTCGGCGAATCGGAGCGCCACAATGCGGCCATCCGATATATGCGAGGGAAATTTAATGTAAATGCATTGGAACGGGACTGGAGCTTTTGTCCGAAATAGGCGAAATCCGTTATAAAAAATCCGATATATGCAATGAATTTTTATTGGAAATGCATTACAGAAAAATCGGTTCTTTTTTATCTGTCCGTTGTGAGCGAATTTCCGATATATCCGAGTCCGATATATCCGAGGTTTACTGTAATAATAATAATAATAATTGGTACCCATTCACACATTCTACTTCCTGCCTATACCAAAATGTTAGGATTAGCCGGATATATATTGATCGTGGATATTAAGCCGATATTAGCAAAAGAGGAGTATTGGATTATTGCAGTTGAGTGTAAAACTTGTCACGCACGAGTTTCCTGTGGTGGTGCAGAACCGAGGAAGTTTAATACGACCAAACTGGTCGTGTATTTGAAGCAGGATATGCTTAGTTAGCATTAGCTGAACATGCTTTAAAATGAAACTCAGTTTGCCTTGACATTAGCTCCGCCATGTTTTGGACTTCATAGTCATAAGCATTCATGAAGTCTCCAATTCATAATAGAATACATAATAGCATCCAAGATGGAGGGAGCCCAGGTCATCAGCCTGGGGCCGTGTTTCAAGTTTCCGAGGGCCAATCTCCCTTGAGGGGGGAAAACTTCCTGTCTTCTCATCTGATCGTCGGCCCGAGCCATGTTGCAGAACCTTCAGCTGTGTGCACGGAGAGTGAGGGGGCGGATTCCATAGAAACACTTTTGCAAGGCATCTCTGGGAAGCAGTGAACACAACTCAAAGATTTTCCATGGATGGAGCGCCATAACTTGCAGCTTTGGAGACCAAAACAGAACGTTTGTAGTGAATGATCTCCTCAGTCGTTACTCATGTGATCAACTCTCGCCCGACTGGTGCTCACATTTTGTAAACTTGCTCGTCCTGTTCCTCGGGAAGAGACAACTAACTCTTCAAGACATTCTTTGAGTATTCAAGCAGGGGCAAAGGTGAAGAGAAATGTCAAGTGTGATCCTGGTGACCTGTTTACATTTCTGGAACAACCTTCCTCTCCGATATAAAGTATGGAGCACACGGAGCCTGGCAGGAAATCTGCTGTAGAATACACACATCTTGGAAATAGTCTGTTTATTTAATCAAATGTCACCGAGACTCAAACGCTCATTGCTTTTGCTATCGGGCCATCTCAATGAAAGCTTCCTCTCAGTCAGAAAAGGACGTGCCAGCGTCCTGCGTAGCGCTACGCAGGCAAATGTGTGTAAAAACAACACCATATTTCTTGTGAAGCCATTAGGGTTCTACACAAATGATCAACATCCAGCAGGACAGAACTACTGTTCTTTTCTGTATTTGCTTTAGCTGAAGGGCAACGCCTGAACAAGCCCATTTGTAATATGATTAAATACTGCGTTGATGCTATCCCATTTCAGTAAAGCAAGTCCACCCTCGGTCGCACATCACAAGGTCACCAGAAATGCCTACATCTTAGATTAAGGACTCTAATTTCCCACTCGGTCCCTTAGCGTGCTGGTAATAGAAGAACCCAAGTAGAGGCGTTCTTACGGAGGCCTTGAATTCCCTTTAGAGGATTAAGACAACCAGATTCAGTTTTTTTCCAAATTGAGCAGATTACCGAGCTTCGGGCCCCGCTTTCTACCGCCTATGAGCAACCGAACACGGCTCCTCGCCAGACAACCCCTTAGCTATAAATAGCAGGAAATGGCAGGAACTGCCTGGGTAATGATTCAAACAGAGGACGACAGAAAACAAACACTCAGCTTCACTACTTTGGTTTCCATAAGAACCACTCGTGGAACGGTACGCCGTTTAAGGTCACAGCTACGTTCATTTTCGCTACAGTAAGCGTGACTCTCGTTTTAAGTGGAATCTCGTGGAAATGGACCAATGAAATCGTGAGGACAAAGAACTTTTGTGTGGGGAAATATTTCCCTAGCGGACTGCTCATTCACAGCGACATGTCCTCAAACCCAAAGTAGCACCCTCCTGAACTAAACGCTCGTACTTGTCACCGTACGGCAGTGGCCAGTTTATGATGGCTGGGTGAGCTAGTTTAGCAGAGCATGCTAGTGAGGCGGGGTGTGTCTCGGGCTGTGAGGACAACATACATACGACGGCTGCAAGAGGAACCAGCTAGCTATCTCACTTAGCATGTAGGCCACACAGTCAGGAGAAGATCTGGGTTGGATCTGGTCTCTGTGTGGAGTTTGCATGTTCTCCCCGTGCATGCGTGGGTTTTCTCCGGGTACTCCGGTTTCCTCCCACATTCCAAAAACATGCTAGGTTAATTAGCCACTACAAATTGTCCATAGGTATGAATGTGAGTGTGAATGGTTGTTTGTCTATATGTGCCCTGTGATTGGCTGGCCACCAGTCCAGGGCCTTACAAGACAGCTGGGATAGGCTCCAGCATACCACCATGACCCTAATGAGGATAAGCGGCATAAATATTTCAACTTTGTTCCAAAAATTACATTATTTTTGTGAAACTTTTGACTTTATACTTTTTGCTGTTTTTTTTTGTTTAGTTTTCTTGTGAAATTATATATTCAGAATGTGCTCTCGGGCCATACTTTGGACACCCCTGTTCTAGTGTCCTACTCCCTTAATGGAAACAACAAACTTCAGATGAATCGACTGAAAGAATTATTGTTAGTTACACTCCAACTTGAACACATCTTTGCACCAAGATGGATGCACCAAGATGGAGTTATATTGCTCCATTTCTATCTTCAGTAACTATATCTAATCAGTAACTAATCTTCCTCATGACACCCATTATTGTCAAAAGAAATATTCCATTCTTAACTAAGGTCTAACAATCCATACTATCACTTAAGATAAAGAAGAACACAAGCAGACTGGCAACTTTTTTCTACTTTGGTATGAAGAAAAGAGGCTTAATTTAGCTCCAAACAGCATTTACATTGCCCACACTGCAATGCCCCCCCCCCGACAACATAAAGTGAAAGCTCTCATTTGTTGCCCCGTTGGGTTCGCTTTAAAGATGCCTGCAGTTTCCACTCCATGGCTAGCCTGACCATAAACAAGACTGCAGTGCAGATCATACACAGATAGTTCCACTTCCTGTTAACTGGACTGTTCAGGATGTCCACTTGCGATCGATTCGGTGCCCTCCTGACTTGGAGGAATGAGAATATTCACAGACAAATGTTGTCCACCATGACGGAGGTCTGGTCGTGGTTCATACAGCACTTAGCAACACCAGCGCGGTCACGTCCAGTTGCTTGTTGAGTGAAAGAAAATGGGCCTTTAAAGATGTAAACAGCAAGCTTTCACTGACTAAGCACAAACACAACACAGCCTTGTTGGCTGCTTCGCTAATGAGGAACAAATGGCTCGACGATCACGTGAAGACAAAGGGAATTCTAACATTGCAGAATACGTTCAAGGGTGGCGTTCAAGGGTGCGTTCACACTCCGTTCCAGACAAAAACATATACTTGGTGGTCACGTTCGTGCGGTCAAAATGACACCCTCACTTAAATAAAGTTACACCTTGATTGGAGGACGTACGTGACGTTTACATTGCCAAACAATGCCCAACGTGATTTACTCTTTAACAAAATTGTGGATGGAATTGCAAAATTGGCCCAAAAACAACAGACTCTCAGGAATGTTTGTGTGAGGAAGTATTTCGCCCGGCGGACCGCTCAATCGTGACAGAATCTCACACACACTAGCTCGGTTAGCTTGGCTATGTGTGTGCGACTCAGGCTGTATGAGTGTGTTTACGCCGTGTTGTGTTTTAACGCTTGTTAATGCAACTTCTGACGTTTGTCAAGTTGTGTTTGTTGAGGATTTCGTAGCAATGGGTTTCATTACAAATGTTGGACAAGCTACTTCCTCAGTTTCAGAAATTCTGGGCAAAATTGGCCAATGGTGTATTATATGGTTAAAATAATGTAAGGATTTTTGCATTTAATTAACAGACATTTTATTTAATAGGTGTAAAAGGTATAAAAACTCAAATGGAAAAAAATGAATTTAGTAAAAACTTAAAGGGATTTAATAGGATCCTATATATTTAGCTCTCCTATTGGTTGTTGCTATGCATCACATTTAGTGACATCATATCCAGTGGTCTACTGGTGGGGTCTACTCGTTCAAGACTAGAGAGTCCACTCAGAGGTGGACCGAAACCCCCGTCTGGAGGGGTCTCCCAGTTCTTTTTGTCCTGGACTCTAGTCTATTCTAGTGTAGTCTCTTTAAACCCGACTAGGTGTACACACCCTAATGATGACTCATTAGCAAACACCAGGAGCTTGACAACAGTCCATTTCGGATGGGTCGTAGGTGTAAAGCAGGGGTGTCAAACTCGAGACACTGCAGGTTTTCCTTCGAGCCGGCCACCAACGCAGGTGATTTTGATGATCCACACCTCCTTCAATTAAATCACCTGCTGGAGAAACTGGTTGGAAAAACCTGCAATGTCTCGGACCTCCATCGACACGTGAGGGTGTAAAGTGTCAGTCAATACAAAGTCCGCTCTGGCTTACTCTATATTACTATTAGTATATTATATACTATATTACATACATTACATTCATATTACTATCATTGTTTTTAAACAAAAATAGCAATAATACTAACATTTTACTGTTAAATTAATATAACTATTATACATTTCAACCACGATTTAAAGTGTGCATCTGGCATAAGTGCCATAAACTACAGACTGTAATTGACTGCCTCACTCATATGTCCATGCTGACAATCTGTCAAAATTAGGCGCAGACAGTCTGTTGCCTTTGCAACCAGAGATGGAGATATTGATTAAATAAAACACTGCCAAGAAAATGAAGACTTGTGACGTTAAAGCCACATTTCCTGTCCTCTGCCCCATCTTATGACGTCCAAACATCATCACGGTCATTGGAACGCCTCCCGTGAGGAAGCCAGCTCTCATCCAAGCCAATGTAACGTTGCTTCTCAATTACCCGGATAGGAACACACGGAAGGCAAAGTTTTGTCAGCAGACAAGCCGTACGGTAAAACTCCCAGTCCAATGTCAGACACGTTGGTGTAAATGTGTATTTAATGCTTCTTCTCACCTGTTCAGTAATGCGGCGGTGCTGCCGTTGTTGATCCAGGATGCAAACGGCCACCTCTACCGCCTCCTGCGAGCGAGTGTGTCACAGCTGGCTGGTGCTCTCCGCTGAAAAGGAGGAGCGGGTGGCGCAGTGCCCGATGTGCATTGTGGGAAATGTAGTGCGAGTGTTTCAAAGTGTCGTGACTAGTTTTCATGTCGTTGTCGAAAGTTTCAGTTGTTGCATTTGCTTAAATGTATCGTGTGCCCTAAATAAAATAGGTTCATAGCACAATATTTTACGCAGGCTGCAAAAATGTAATAGAATACTGTATTATTTAAGATACCCCTATCGTATTTGTGCGAATGTGCTGAGAGCAATTCTTTTTACAAGCAATTAAATTATTTTGCGTCGAAAACATAAAATTATAGTTTCATTAATGTTGTGCTGTAATTCTGATAATGTTTTATATGAATACATTATTTTTTACCCGAATGCAACTCATTACAAATGTGACGAATCTGTCTCCGCTCTTCAAAAACCTCATTTACTTAAGAATATGTCACATTGGCAAATATGGCGGCGTCCACGGTTGCGGCAGAGGCTATTGCCTCCGACTCGAAAAGTTCTACTTCAGCTGGTCCTAGCGTGGAAAACACACCGATTCAGTACAGTGTGATTCTAGATCATCTTATTGGGGACAAGAGGACGGTGAAAGACATGAACCCCGGCATCATGGGGGGACTCCCGGTGCCTCCCAAAAGCGAGGAGCAGAAGAGGATAGAGAGAGCGATGGAAAGCTGCGCTTTCAAATCTCTTTTGGCCTGCGTAGGAGGTAAACAAATGAATTAACATTATTCATATGAAGGTTATTGTCACTATATGCGTGTCATACCGTAGTTGAAGTGAAAGGCAGGCAGACATTGGTTTGCTGTGCTGGTTTTACATAGCAGATGTGTCGAAAGTGCGGCCTGAGTGAGGACAATTTATTATATTGTAATAATATATTATAATATCTATTATTATAATATAAAAAAAATACACTAGTAACAATTAAAATTGTTACCTACAATACCAGTGTCTTCGTTACCAATTTTTCCATTATAAACAGTCTGTGTTTACATCCTGTTTGTTTTGCACAGGGTTTGTCCTCGGTGGAGCGTTTGGTGTTTTCACCGCAGGCATCGACACCAATGTGGGTTTCGACCCCAAAGACCCGCTGAGAACGCCGACAGCACGGGAGGTCCTCAAAGACATGGGGCAGAGGGGCATGTCCTACGCTAAGAATTTTGCCATCGTGGGTGCCATGTTCTCCTGTACGGAGTGCATCATAGAATCGGTAACACCACAACTCTTCATTGCATGCATGTGTGTATCTCTCAAAACACTCACAGGCTCCATCTTGTTTGTGACAAGAAGGAGTGACAGAAGGTTAATTTGTAGTTTACTCATTTTTACTTCATGTTTTTTATTTGCAGCACAGAGGAAAATCAGACTGGAAGAATGCGGTGTACAGCGGCTGTATAACGGGTGGAGCAATTGGGTTCCGTGGTATGTAAGCTATAATATATAATAAGTCGTGTATCATATTATTTCTTCATGTCCACTCTTTTCCCCGGCGCCTGTAGCTGGTCTTAAGGCTGGCGTCCTAGGATGTGGAGGCTTTGCTGCTTTTTCTGCAGCCATTGAGTACTACCTGCGGTGAACCCCTGAAGCGACACCACGGACAAGAGTTTGTATGTATTACTGATATCATCCCACAGTCCAACAGGAAATACAGTACAATGTTACGTCAGGTGCTTTTATTTTCAAAATGTGGACAATGTGGACGCGGGGGTATGCTGGAGCCTACCCCGGGTGACTTTGGGCAAGAGGCGGGGTACACCCTGGACTGGTGGCCAGCCAATCCCGGGGCACATATAGACAAACAACCATTCCCACCCACATTCATACCTATGGACAATTTGGAGTGGCCAATGAAGCTAACATGTTTTTTTATTATTTTTTTGGGGGGGGGGGGTAGCATATGAAAAAAGGCCTCTAATCTTGTTGGCACAAACGGTAAGAAAGCAGTAAGTTTAGTCACCGGTAGGTGGCAGCAAAGCACCGACTACCTGGTAAAGGAGCGGTTGTATGCAAAGCTTTAAATACCAAATACAAATTAAATACCGAATTGCCAATATCGATGTGTTTTAATTGAAATTATTTATTAACCATATGATTTTCATCAACCTGAAATAGGTTTAAGACCCATACAGAGACGGTTCAATAAAAAACACGCAGTCATAAGTTGATATTGTGGTAGACAATTTATTTGAATGTATTATCTGCTATTTGTGTGTTACTGTATTTGCTAACAAAATGATTGAACACTAAGTGAGAGTAGCGTTTCTATGCAGCATGGTTTATATTTTTATCAATCTCTTCCCACCGCATGAGTCTCTTTGGGTCTGTCAATGCGGTAGATGAACTCTGCTGGCATGAAGTAGCCCAGGTACTCCACGCTGTCAGGTGTGGTGTCTATGTAGTAGTGGCCACCCTCTCCATGGTGGCTGAAGAAGTGAGTGTGCTCCACACGCAGGTCCAGTCCCTTCATATCAAACACACACAAATCTAAGACTCGGCATGGATAAAGTTAGAAGGAGCCGCCATGTTCGCGTTTACTCACAGGGTCTTTGGATACAAGCACAGACTGGCAGATGAGTGGGGCGTTCACCTCAAAGTGTTTCAGCCAGTTGTTGACGTCTTCGTCGGTGTCCAGCGGACAGACGGAGAACTCTCTCGGCTGACAACATGCCATGATTACGTACGACAGCCATACATCTACAGTTGGGACTTATTGAGTCACATGGTGGCCAGGAAGTACAAAACACATACGCTCTGCATCGTTCCATTTGTGTGTTTTGTACTTCTCGTCCACCATAGAGTCATGCTCCCGACATCCAATGCTCACCATGATGTGGATTTTTGCTTTTCCCTTCTGCATGATAAAGCTGCCCCCCATTGCAAGGCTTTTATCGGGGTACTCCGCTTCCAGAGTCTTTCTCAAGGCCGTCACAATACTGTCCTGTCCTGTTCTCTTCTTGGCACGGACCTCAATAACCTGCCATGTAGGAGAGGAATGGGGAGGCAGACATGTCTCATATAGGAAATGGACAAAAAGTGCACTGGTGGTTTGAAATCAGTCTCATTACCTTTCCCGGCCTTCCCTCACACGCGTACAGATTCCCCAGCATCCCAAAGTTACAGTCGGAGAATTTCTGGCTGTATTTTTCTTGCAGACACTGGCCATCCGCTGGGTTGATGGAGGCGAGGTAGCTGCTGTTCACCGCCGGCCTTCCCTCGGCTTCAGTTCGAACCAGAGGAATCAGCTGTGGAAATATTCCTTACGTCAGCACCTGCTGGATTTAACACCTACAGTACGCCATTGCCACCTCGCCCTGCGACTTTCCCGGCTTCGGTTTATCATGGACTGTATTTTATGAACAGAAAAATCAACAACAGGACATGAAATTATCTTAAGCTAAAAGGTAGCATACATCTGAAAATCTATTGTATTGGCTAGCATGCAACAATTATTTTCATTGGTCTATGATTCATTTCTGACAAGTCTGCCGAGCAACAAATATGTCATGTGACCAAAAAAGCGATATAATCGTTGATCATATGCATCTTTTGTTGTTGTTTTTCTGCTCTATAGCATTGCTGTTGAACAAGGACGCACGTTGATCAGTAAGAGCAAGTATTGCAGTTCAATTGCCGGAGGACACAACACTTTTTCACATTAAAACGCCACTCTAGATTGCCCGCCTTTTACGTTTACTGCTGGGATAGGCTCCGGTTTCCATGGAAACAGGATTAAAATACCTGTCCACATTTGCATTTGAAAAGTAGGCAAACACACAAAACATGTTTTGTACACACGCCCAGCGACTGCCAAGCAAACTCAGTGTGGTTTGCAAATACAATACATTATTCACAGATGAATTTAATGGTTTTGCAAATATTAAATGTACATATCCTGCTTCAGGAACAAATACAGCATGAACTTCATTTATACAAAAACTATTGTACAACTATGAAAAACCATGCACAAATGCAAACTGTTTAACAGGACAAGTGAAAACACGACTTCAGTTGGTCACAATAAATACATCTCGATACTAAACTTCCATTTGCAGCCTTAAAAAGGAGGAGAGTGCATGAATTTGTGAATGATGTTTTGTATTTGCACACCACTCTGAATTTGTTCGTGAATGGAGTATAAAACATGTCGGGCGTGTTTGTGAGGTTTTGGCATGAAACCCGAACCTGGAAAAAAAATGTTGCTGCGGTTTTAACTTACCAAATCAATCAAAATGCCCCCAGAGCTGAATGATTGAAGATGCAGGTTGTATAACCATTTGACGGGTGTTGTTTAACGTGCATATACCTCTGCGTTCATCCCCACAACCCGAGAGGAAACAGCTCCTGCACCGAGCATGAACGCTCCTGGAAGCTCCAGCTCCTTCGCTATGGCATTCATGTCATATTCCTTGGAAGAGGATAAGACAGAACGTCATGGTAATACGAAGGAGGAGCATCGGGTGCGGTATACTGCGTTGCAAAAAAATACCTTGTGTTTTTGAACCACAGGTACCAGGTAAGGTACTCCTCCCACATCTGTGACTCGAGGACTTCCACACAAACCTAAAGAACACATGTGGAGGAATGCCTCTTTTGGTTTTCTAATTGCTCTCTTATACATTTGCACACTGCAATTGACAGGAAGTGGGACAGCACATTCATGATGGCCGACAGGGGCACCGTGCAGCACCCTTTGGAAGCCTGGCTTATCTCCGTTTCGGTCTGTGAACTTGTAGCATTTCTCTCATGCTTGTCTTTTGGGGGGGGGGGGGGGGGGGGGGGGGGTTGTGGGCATATTTTGCATTTGCAACGTGTTTCTTTTGCATTTGTTTTTGATCCAGCAGCGTTGTTGTGTGTGTGTGTGTGTGTGTGTGTGTGTCATTAGGCCTGTTTTAGGGCGTCTTACGCCCCCAAAATAATTTGATATTTTTTATTTTTTTATTTATTTAATCTCTGACAAATTTTATATAATAGGACAAAAGCAGGCTAATACTAGCCTACTACTACTACTACTACTAGTAGTAGTAGTAATAATCAGAAGAAGAAGAATGATGATGATAGTAATAATAATAATAGGCTAATTAATAATGTACTTGTGTACATTTAATGATGGCCTAAAACAATTGAGTATCTCTAATAAATCTGTCCAAAAGTGGGAAAATTATATCCAGGTTCTTGTTCCTTATTTGTTTTTTCATTTCCTGTGCATCTCCAGGGAGCTAAGCCCCCCCTCGTCCTCAGAACCTAGTGACGCCCCTGGTGTGTGTGTGTGTATGTGAGTTTGGTTTTGGGTCATTTCTTTGGACGTTGCCCCCGTCGGCTACCATTATTGTCTTACCTTTAACAGGAAAGTAGAACGGCTTCTCTGTGAGATCGGGACATTCCACAACACTCACCTGAACTTCTGCAAAGTTATCATCCAGCCCCTTTTTTAACACTGCAAACATTTGACGCTCCGGTCACATGACATGGTTATCACCTCTTTACTGTGTTCTTTACAGTTTAGCTTCTTACCAGCACGCACTTCCTCCAAGTCTGGGACGTGGAGCTGGACCTTTTCGGTTTTTCTGATATCGGACATGATTGTGACGAGTGGCTGCAAGACGGGAAAGTGGGGATGTTGTTGTTAGTGCAATCAAAGTACAAGTACAACCAAAGATTAAACCAGGTTGAGAGCGTTCCCCGTCTAGTCAGTGTTTCGTCACCTGCGTAGGAAGTCTATGCTAACATTTTAATATATACGAGTCTGAATATATATATGAATAAGATGTTGATCACAGTATAAAGTGTTCAATTGCGAGTGCATTAAAAATGTATAGGAGGAAAACGATTGCTAATATATAGATAGCAGTGGCCGAGCTTGATTTTTTCTTGGTGATTGGTCATGTTATCACGTGAGGGAACTTTCGTCACTTCCGGGTTTATCCGGAACCACTCGTGTAGCCATAGCATATGCCGGAACTGTCCAGAAAATGAAGACGAGCTTAACAGATGATGTGCAACATGTATTGATGGACAAATTGTGCATTATAGGTAGGGGCTGGAATTTAGAGGGAATCTTAGGAAAGGGAGAAACATCGAAGAATGTAGCCATAGGCGCTAATGGGTTCACTTCAGGGAATAGGGTTAAAAGTTGTAAGGCAATTTATTTGTTTATTGACTTTTTTCCCATTTCCCACAACTTGATATGAATATACATATACAGACTTGGAAAAAAATATTAGACCACTTTGTTTATTCAGTTTCTTGTTCATTTTAATGCCTGGTACAACTAAAGGTGCAGTCGTTTGAACAAATAGAACGATGACCACAAAAATAGCTCATATAAGTATTTTTTTTGGAAATATCATGTGATGATTATTCATGTTAGAATATAAGTGATGTAGGCAAAATCAGGAAAACCATAGAAATTCCTAGATATCATCTCTTCAATGAAACTCTTATGAGCTATGTATGTTAGCATTATAACATCTGTCTAAACAAATGTACCTTTAGTTGTATCGGGCATTAAAGTAAACAAATAAAGTGAAGAAACAAGGCTGGTGTAATAATTTTTCCATGACTGTGTATGTTTGGGTTTGTGTGTGTATGTACAGTACATACAATGTGAAGGCTACCCCCTCCGGAGCAGTAGGTGGCGGTATGCACCTAAAACGTTGGCTGCGACCCGCCATAAACAGGAAGAAGGGGAGAAAAAAATGAAGTTGCGTTTAAATGGAATAGTTGGCTTCACCAGCAACAAACACGTTTTGGATTATAACACAGAAAGGAAAATAATCACGAAATATTTCGAAGAAAGTGGACTATGGTCGAGAATGTAGTGGTGTGGAAGTATCGCCGGGACTGGTAATGCATTACAAAGGCTGCTAACTGCCGTTAGAACACAAGACGCACCACATGTGAGTGGTAAGTTATATTTACATGTTTTGCAACTACACGTTCACTATTTTATTCACAGAAACTTGGTGTTTTGTATTCTTAATTGTATGGCTTTTCTTTCAGAGGACCACCACGTTTGTATGTCCCAGTTCATGTCCCAGGACCTGTGATTATCACCCAAATTGTACAAACAGCATGTCCCAGGTGCCAAATAATCTCGGTTGGATTCAACCGGACATCCTTGCTGACGCCATTTCAGCGGAGTCGTGCCACATTGTTCTGGAAAAGTCCCCTCCTGACTATGTGAAGAAAATATCAGAGTATCTGGATTGCAGCCACAATCCAGTTTCTGATGATGGTCCTACTGAACGAGACAGGTATATTTATCAACCCAAACATTACAGTACATACAGCAAGCAATGATGGCGTGTTTGTGTGTTTGCAGTGATTCCGGAGACAGCCTGTTTTTAACGCAGAAGCCAGTGCCCAAGCCTGTGAGGACCATCAGGCGCCCAAAATCATCACAGCACGTATTTTGCACCGAGCTAGAAGACAGCGGGGGCGACTCTTCCTCCTCTCACGGTGATGATGCCCAAAAGACCAGCAAGAAGAAAAAGAAGTTTAAGTCAGAGCTGCCAAAATACAACTTTCCTTTTCTCCAAGAGAGAAAAAGGAAGTCCACCCTAAAGAATATCAAACTTAATGTAAGCCTCGTTCAATGTGCATCCTTGTCTGTTAACATGTTTACAAATTACAAATTTGTTGATGTGTTTTTTTTTCCCTTTGCAGAATTATGTCACGGGGGGCTTCTTTAAATGTGTACAACTCTGGCAGGATGCAAGTAATTCCCACGCAGCATTACCAACAGTTGACCAAGATGGAGAAGACATATTGCCACTCACAGAGTAAGTTTCTGTCACGTATTGTACTTTAAAACATTATTATTATTATTATTTGTAGAAGACTGGCCACAGTAAAAGGCTGTCCACCCCATAAGTAAGCGTAATTAAGAAAATATGTGGTTCTCTTACAGAGATGAGGAAGATGAGAAATTTGGAGACGAGGACATCAAAGTGGTGGTAAGCAAGAAGGCACCAGAGAGGAATATTGCATCACACACTATAGGGAAATTACCTCCCGAGATGATAAAATTATAAGTTTTGGAGGAAATTATGCCTTAAAGGCCGCACTCGCACATGTTTTTTCCACTTTGATTGGCTGTTATTTCAACATTGGATAATGTTTGATTTTGTCTTCACTTCTTCAAATCCAAGGAAATACAGCTAGAATAGGTGCAGGAGTCTAGAAGATCTAGAAAGCTTTCTGTGCGGCTTATCACATGTAGCAAACTTGATACAAAGGGCCTAAAATTAGCACAATTGGTCCTCTTTAATAGGAGGAGCTCATGCTGTTTTCTTGTTGAATACCGGCCTATTCAGCAAATGTGTTTTTTTTGCTTAATTTAAGTATTTCCAAGCATAGAAATGGCTAAAAGAACTATAATACATATACAGTTAAGGGATAACTGTATATATTAGTGTGAATTTCTGCATAGGAAATAATGCTAGCGCATACATAATCCATGAACAACCTTCTAAATACCTTTTTTTAATTTAGCGTTATTGGAATAACACCCCATAGTCACTTTTACACTTGTAAACATCACTTCCTGTCCTTCCACACATCTGACATGGCTTATTGTCGTTATTATGTCTACTATATTGGGTAATATGAGTCTAATTCAACTATAGGAGTCTTATTTCTTGTCAGGAGGCCTCCAATGTTAAAGCTGCATTTAGAAGGAAGTAAATAGGTTTTCCATGCTCTAACTATGAAAATATTCCATTTAGAAATAAGGACTCCTACTTTTGTTAGCCTGGAACGATAAACGGCGTGATAAACGAGGGATTGCTGTATCGTCAAAATGAATGTGATCGTGATTGTTTATGTCGTTATGTTGCAGGAAAGGAAGTGTTTTCTGGTCAAATCCAAAACTCAGTCCCCGCTACTTTGGTACACACCAAGGCCGTGTACCCAGAAGGGGAAACATCAGCAAGAGAACGGAGCTGCTTTTAAACGAAGCCAGAGCAGTGAGAAAATGTCAGCCGGGCTGTCTTTGACTAAAGAGGAAACCAGCGCTGGGGCTTCCTCTACCGGGAATAATGAACTCAAGCAAACCCAAACAGCCAAGGAAAGTGGATGTCTAAGCAGAATAAGTAAGAGGATTCTTTTCCCAGACAAATCCGAACTTTGTGATGCCACAAACTTTGCTGGAAATGAGCCAGTCCGTCAAGAGGAAAGCCAAGTGGACACTTTGTCTAATGAGCAAGCGTTACGGGAGAGACAACATCCTCTCAGTGAAATGAATGATGTAAACAACGCAGGGGATGAAGAAGAAGGAGCTGATTTACTGTCCAGACAGGGAGACGGTGGGCATGTAAATACATCTGCCCTGCCAGCCCGTCATAAAGCAGCGCTTCATGAAAACAACGAGATGGAGAAGCTGTCAGAAGATGCTGGTGACTTCACCTCAATAAAACAAAAGAGAAAGAAGAGAAGGAAGAAGATTCAGGAAGAACAAGACGCAAACTCGCATGACCTCAGCTTGAAAGACGCTTCGGTGTTGGCTGTCGCGGTGGAGAGCGGGGAACACAAAAGCAAGAAACGGAAAAAAAGCAAAAGAGAAGCGGAGGAGAAGGATGGCGTTGAAGACTTCTCTTCCTGCACGGCCAGCGAAACTCAGAGCAGCGAGAGGCCGAGAAAAAAGAAGAAAAAGCAATCGCATGAAACGTCAGCGGAGAGTTTAGACGTGACCGCGGCGTCTGCCAAGAGAAAAAAGAAAAAGCGCCGCCGTGATTCAACTCAAGAAGATGATACAAGTGAGAAACCCTGCAGCGATGACGCACCTTTCATTGGAGGTGTGAAAAAAAAGAAGAAGAAGAAGAAGAAGGAAGTCTCTCCCTGTGCATCTGATGAGGCATGTCTCCTTAACTCTCCAGACCAGACTCAAAATGTTGCTGACAAAACACACGAGATGACCCAACACAAAGATGCTGAACCACTAACCAAGAAAAAGAAGAAGAAGAAGAAGAAAAAATCGAGTAGACATATCTCAGAAGAATGTGACTGAAGGTGATGACCCCTTCCCTCCTTCCTTTCCTCTTTCCTTGGTGCTGATGCCAAGGAAACCAGTGATTTCAAAGCAGACTCTCTCCATAGCATAATGGAGAAGAAAGGTCAGCTGACCACCAGGATGCAGATGGTGGTGATGTGCGATACCACTGATTTACGGGCTGGTATCCATGATACCGATACTTAATGTAGTTATTCATTTCATGTCATTAATTACTGTATTACATTAATGCAACTATTAATTACTTTCAATAATTCAAGTAAATTATTAAGTAATGGATTGATTTATTTTAAACCCTGAAGCATATTTAGGGTGCGGAGTAATTTAAATATAGCCAAGCTAATACACAACAGAAAAAAACAGGACAAATGATATATTGTAAAATTCTTAATTATTATTAAGAAGTACTATAATAATAGACACATGGCTCTGTTGACAATCAGCCATCGTTGCAACAAACATTACCTCAGATGACTGGAGCATCGATATTTTGATATGAGAATCAATGTTAGAGCATTAAGGGCCGGCATCGGACGTATCTATTTCAGTATCGATCTGCACATCGCTAGTTGAGGGGAAGCATGGTGTCTTGAGTGCTTTGCCTGAAAGCGTTGCCGCTTGTTTGGAACGCTGGCAGCCTGACGAGGCCGTGCTGAGAATGAAAATGAAGACCAATCATGAGCATCCACGAGGAAAGCCAAGCTGTTTGACAGATCACATCATCCCGGAATGAAAATCCCAATGCTGAAAGCTCTCATGGTGGCCGCGCGTCTTATCGGGGAAAAACCAAGCGGGCCCGAAGAGCAGACGCAGCCGTTAAGTGATTGAACACATGAGGCGAAGCAAAGAAAAAAACAGTACATTATGGACACCGCACTTAACGGTGAGATGAGGTCAGCTGAGGCTGATAAACACACATTTGTAACCTTTCAGTCAGGGCCAGCAAAGCCTTCTCTGCTGGCCTAAACAAGATCAGAAGCACTGACGCACATTCCCAACTCCAATTTTAGGAGTTCCATTATTTCAGCTTCTGCCATGTCAAATCTAATCCCAGGCCCAGGGCCTTCAGAGTGGGTATTGCTGGCCCGTGTCACTTGAACAATACTGGCAATGAGACTGTTTCTTTTGCTGGTTGGATTTGCACCCAGTAATTCCAACAGGGATAGGCTCCAGCACCCCTTCCGACCCTCGTGAGGATAAGCGGTAGAAAATGAATGATAAGAGGAGTAGTTGACTTGGTGTCAGACGTTCTTAAAAATCCATTTTAAAGGCAGACTTTTCCAGACAAAAATCCTTAGGGAGAGGTCGGCCAACCCCGAAGCTAGCTGGCTAGCTGGTCTCAGCCCGCGAAAGACTTTGATTGCCACTTTCAGAATCAGTGCCTTTGAGAAGACTCTCATGAATGTTGATGTTTTTGTCATGTGATGATGTGTTTTTTGGGGGTTTTGGGACCCCCACAGGGTGAGTGTGGATTGCAGAATGAATGAACATGCTAATATGCATTTGTGTATTTCTTTTTTGTGCTTTAAATACAGGGGGAATGACTTTGTATCACAAGTCAGTTCACTCAGCATTTTCCAGCAGGAAGATAGTGATAACGGCACATTCTGTAAGTGCAATACTGTATACTACATTCCTGTTATTTCTTCTTAGTGTGTAAAACTCAATTTAAAATATGTTTAATAACTGTGAGAGGCATATTTTTTTTAGGTTAAAGTTTTTAAAAAAATAGGCATTTAAGGGTGTTATGGGTGCGTGACCTCCCAAATAGGGTTCTGCTGTACTATAGTGGACATCGGTCTTATTTCAGTGTACAGTTCCATAGGACCCAAGCTATTAACTTTTGTTCCTTTTTAATATTGTATTATCAATTAAGATAGCTGACTGAATTAATAATGAAGACATAGTTGTGGTTTCCTGCAATGGAAAAGCGAGGCCGCGCCACGCCGTGTGCAACCCGCATACTTTAACGCAGAATAAAGCTGCCTGAAGCGAAGCAGAGCTTGAAACTCATTCCCACAGTTAATGGGTAACACTGTTGTCCTGCTTGAGGTCAAACACCGTGTCACGACAAAGTATGCACACTACTACAACCTTAAAAACACGCAAAGATTCTGCATGCAGCAGTGATGGTGGGTCGGGATTGAGGCTGTCGGGGATATTCATTGGTTCAGTAGTATTTTGCAGGGATGTCCAAAGTTTCCCCAAACTGGGATGCATATGGTAAAATCAAGGGATAAGAGGGCCCCATTGATAGTTTACAAAGAAAAAGCACCCAGCACCTGAGCATTTTTATTTATTGATACTTTTAGTGGAAAAATACAATCAGAAGTTTTGTATTTTACTTATATTACTAAATTGTGTATTTATCAGTTAATTGCAATATTTATTGTCAGGTTACGTATGGTACATAACAGTTGGGACGCCAATCACCGGAAGTAACGCGGTAGTTTAATTTGAAAGGATCGCCGGAAGTGAACGCCGAGTATGATTGTTTAGTGTAGTACAGTATTCGTCTGACAGTGGGCGGTGCTAGGTTAACAGCAACAGTAGTGCAGGTAGACATGTGCTCTGTGACCGCTTCCACTGAGCCCGCGGCCACGCCACGCAAGCGCAGAAGCACGGGAGGAGGCGTTTAAAACCCGACACACCGCCGAGCTCCGGCCGGAAACTTTTTTAGTTTTCTTTTTGTCGTCTTGAGCGCTCGAAGCCCCGAACACCTCCGACTCGTCCCGCCCGCCATGTCTTCGTCCTACAGCCACAGCGCCCGCTTCAGCGAGGCCAGGAGGGTGGCTATCTTCGGGGGGACACACGGCAACGAGATGTCCGGCGTGACGCTGGTTAACCTGTGGATGAAGAACGGCGCCGAGATCCAACGGAAGACGGTGGAGACCAAGCCTTTCATCACCAACCCGAGGGCTGTGGAGAAATGCACCAGATACGTGGACACCGACCTGAACCGGGCTTTCACCCCGGAGAACCTCAGGTAATGTCACGGAACGTCTTTCCATTGGCGAATATCGGCTTATTGGCGTGCCGTTAACGAGATCACGTGGCCAGAGTGTTTAGTGTTTACATGTTCCAGCAACAAGCCCCTCCCCCCTGGTCGTCAGCTGACTGGCAGCCAGCACAGAAACGTGAGCCGAACGTGACCGAGCTGCAAATCCCGTTTCTGTGCGCTCCTTTTCGTGTGCGCTAAAGCGGAAATGAAGTCTTATGCAAAGCCCGGCTGTCTCACGCGGTCGGCGGCGCGTGCAATTGCGGCCTAATGCGATTCGATGGAGACGTCCCGACCGAGCCGAAAGCGTCGTGACGTCATAGCACCCGTGTTGTTGTTTTCATCAGAGCTGATTCTGTCGCATGCGAGTTTGTGTATCGATTGGGCACCAAGTCCTGACAGGAGGTCCTCGGAGTACCAAACTCCTTGAGTCCATTCATGTCTGGTTGATCATGTAACATGGAACTTATAACCCATAACTCTCTTTGATCAGTAGCTTGTTGTTTTTTTTTGAGGAGAAATATAACTTATATATAACTTACAAGCATGTCTATATTTGTCGCTTTATGGAGTGGACCTTGCATCCTGTCATTTTTCAGTGTGTGGACACGATGTAACAACACAAACCCCAAAAAGCGGTCTGGACCCGCCTCCTATGGAGTACAGTATGTTCCTGCTGTAGTACACAAAGTAAAGAGCAGTGCACTTAACAGTAATGCTGCGTAGTATCTCATCCAGATATCGTCAAGAAGTTATGCTGACGGTGTGATCTTTAAATATCTTCTCCGCCATCGCTCCAGCTTCCAAGCCTTTTTTCCTGAAGGCGACTTAAGAAGCTTCAAGGCCTGCTAAAAACAGCCCACGGTGCACGTCTCTTCAACTTCAATAGACTGACAGCTCTTCTCCCGCTCATTGTTAAGTCTTCACCAGTGGGCCCGTCATGTCCACGGGACATCACAGCTCATCAACACGCACCATGCTGGCCGGGGTGGCCATGCACGGGCGGGCCACACAATGGCAGATATTCAGTGAAAATGGGGTCTAAAGTGCAGATGTGTGCACGGAGAGACAATATGGGCAGGAGAGGTGCCGTTGTACAGTAATTTGGAGAAGGTCCTGGATGTGGTGGGATTTTGAAATGCTAAAAGAGATCACGGACAAAAAGAGAAGCGCTTGTTTGGGCTGTAAAGGGCAGGACTGGCGAGGGGGGGTCAAAACGTACTTCTCAAGGATCATCTGGAGCACGCATGTGGGGGGGGGGGGTAGATGGATGCTCTTGTATTGTATCGTGTATTACTGCGATTGTCAGTTGTTGATGTTTTCCATTGTCAACTTGAAAGGACGCCAGCATTTAATAACCCTCAAAAGTGATTTTATGCAGTCTTCAATCTCAATCACTCTTTGGAAGTCAAACACTGGGAAACGTGCAGCTCAAGGCGCACAGCTAGAGATGGTTATGAAGGGTTAAAGATTTCCTGGCCGGAGTCTGTCCATAATGTCCCAACTCTAAAAGAACCACTAACCATCCTTCACAGAGTGTGTAAATTGGAATAGTTTTTGCTGTTCTGGTTGGCTTCAATAATCTTAAGGGTTGTATTCCATTGTATTGTATCTCAGATTATTTTTGTTTAGATTTAGTTTTATTTAATTGTAATCACTGTTTGGAAATGTAATTTTTTGGACCCTAGGAAGAATAGTCTTCACTGCAGTGATGACTAATTGGGATCTGTAATAAACAATAATAAACAATAAACAGAGGCTGAATCAACAGCATGTAGATACTCTGCTGGGACGCTCGATTCCGCTGACCAGTTTGCTCGGTGCCCTGCTTGGCCAAACCAATACAGTAAACCTCGGATAGATCGGACTCGGATATATCGGAAATTCGCTCACAACGGACAGATAAAAAAGAACCAATTTTCCTGTAATGCATTTCCAATAAAAATTCATTGCATATATCGGATTTTTTATAACGGATTTCGCCTATTTCGGACAAAATCTCCAGTCCCGTTCCAATGCATTTCCATTAAATTTCCCTCGCATATATCGGATGGCCGCATCGTGGCGCTCCGATTCGCCGAATCGTGACAGGCCGCTATACGACGTCATTTGCAGCGTTTGCAGCGTTGCCTGCGCGTCCAGGTACATTGGAAACATAGTCAAGAAAGTGCCTTTTTATAACGGATAAAATCCGATTTACGCATATACCGGATATAAATTCGATATATGCGTAAAACGGACATTTTCCGGTATACGCATATAACGGATTTCGCTTATATCGGACAAAACCAGTGGGAACAATTGAATCCGATATATCAGAGGTTTACTGTATTGTATCTCAGATTATTTTTGTTTAGATTTAGTTTTATTTAATTGTAATGACGTTAATTGTAATTAATTTTTTTGACCCCACGAACAATGGTCTTCACTGCAGTGACTAATTGGGATCTGTAATAAACAATAATAAACAATAAACAGAGGCTGAATCAACAGCATGTAGATACTCTGCTGGGACGCTCGATTCCGCAGACCAGTTTGCTCGGTGCCCTGCTTGGCCGAACCAATATTAGGTATTTTTGTCAAAAGAAGAATCGTACAAAAACTGAGCCGCACTGGTTTGATCCTCAGCCTTCCTCTAATTGTGTTGACGTATCCTTGGGCAAGATAGTGAACCCATTACCTCCTGCCGCTGTGTCCTCAGTAGGTACACGTGATGGCCATTTTCATGATACGTTGTGTGTGTGCACAGTGCTGCGGGAGGCAAGGAGTTGCCCTACGAGGTGCAGAGAGCCCAGGAGATCAACAGAATATTTGGACCCAAAGGAAGCCCGGAGGCCTACGATGTCATCTTCGACCTCCACAACACCACGTCCAACATGGGCTCCACTCTCATTCTGGAGAACTCCAAAGACCACTTCAACCTGCAGATGATGAACTACATCAAGGTTGTTTTCCGTAGAAACGCAACATCACGTCTTTAGTCTCGGTATCGTTAGCGTGTGCTACGAGTTCAGCATGTTTCTGGAGAGGTTCAGGGGGCCGTTTTTGCACCCTGGTGACCCCGTGACATTCATTTACCTGCGGCCAAATGTGGTTGAGTAGGTCTTTACTGATTACCAGCAGTTAAAGCAACCAGTTGGTTAGTCTGTCAATATAATGTTAGGAGCCAAATGCCACCCTGTGACCGTTTTTTATGGTCGTTTTAACTGCAGTGACACCTTAACAGTGACACCTTTTAGTGTGTCACCTCTTTTTGCCTCTAGTGCAAAAGAAGTATTGGGTGTTTGGGTTCATAAAAACAGTATAAATGCGTCTTTGGGATTGAATGAGTTCAATGTGTGTCACATTTAAAATAAAAAAATTTTTTTTTTTTTTAAACAATCAAAAAATATGTATTTAATCCCACCCTGGGCCATCTCTGTGTGCATGTTCTCCCCGTGCATGCGTGGGTTTTTTCCAGGGACTCCGGTTTCCTCCCACATTCCAAAAACATGCTAGGTTAATTGGTAACTCCAAATTGTCCATAAGTATGAATGTGAGTGTGAATGGTTGTTTGCCTATATGTGCCCTGTGATTGGCTGGCCACCAGTCCAGGGTGGACCCCGCCTCTCGCCCAAAGACAGCTGGGATAGGCTCCAGCACCCCCTGCGACCCTTGTGAGGATAAGCAGTAGAAAATTAATGAATCAATGAAAAAATATGTCAAAAAAAACAGCATGTTCTGGCAGTAACTAATTTATTTCATTAATTATGTTAAATAATTAACACATGATGTAAAGCCACACCTACCTGCTGTGACGGCAGACGTAGGCACCGTCACCGAGTCGTTCCAAAAATGAGTTAAAAGAAAGGACGCTAGTTTGGGACGTATTGTGTGTTGTGCTAAAATGCCCACGTGGTCATCTCCCAACTTGGTGGCCATATTGTTTATCCACGCTGTGTTGCAGAAAGCCATGGCGCCCGCCAGTTGCCTTGTGCTGCTGAACGAGCATCCGCTTCTCAAGTACTCCACTTCCCGCTCCGTAGCCAAACATCCCGTGGGTGAGTCCCCTGAAAGCAAATCCTTGCAAGGCGGGTGGAACATCTGCATCTTTTTTCATTGTTGTTTTTTTTTTTTTTTTAGGCCTGGAGGTGGGTCCTCAGCCTCAAGGGGTTTTGAGGAGTAACATATTTGAAGCCATGAGGGTCATACTCAGACATGCCTTGGACTTCATCGCTCTGTTTAACCAAGGTAAGACACAAACGACCCCAGCAGAGGCTAACGCGTACGTATGTACTTCCTTAAAGTCAGCGTAATTATCGATGACTTGATCACTTGGTCGGAATGGAGTGCACCGCTTGGTTGCAACCAGCAGAGGTGCTGTTGTTTGGTTCGTAAGTGCTTTGGCGCATTAGCGTGGACGTTGGGCGTTGCACGTAGCAGCTGTCATCACTTCAGTTGCATTTCTTGAATTTCTTCCATCCATCCATCCAAAAAAATTCTCACAAAAAAGTTTATACGCCCCTCACATTTCTGCAAATATTTTATTATATTTTTATTTCGATAGACTTCCTTTATTGTCATTGCACAAAAACACAGCAGTGAAATTACAGTAAACCTCGGCTATATCGGATTCAATTGTTCCCACTGGTTTTGTACGATATAAGCGAAATCCGTTATATGCGTATACCGGAAAATGTCCGTTTTACGCATATATCGGATTTATATCCGGTATATGCGTAAATGGGATTTTATCCGTTATAAAAAGGCACTTCCTTGACTATGTTTCCAATGTACCTGGACGCGCAGGCAACGCTGCAAACGCTGCAAATGATGTCGTATAGCGGCCTGTCACGATGCGGCGAATCGGAGCGCCACGATGCGGCCATCCGATATATGCGAGGGAAATTTAATGGAAATGCATTGGAACGGGACTGGAGATTTTGTCCGAAATAGGCGAAATCCGTTATAAAAAATCCGATATATGCAATGAATTTTTATTGGAAATGCATTACAAAAAAATCGGTTCTTTTTTATCTGTCCGTTGTGAGCGAATTTCCGATATATCCGAGTCCGATATATCCGAGGTTTACTGTACCAATGAAATGCCTGGCTCCCTTTATAATACCAAAGACAAAAGAAAATAATAATATGTAATAAATAATAGTAAATTGCACAAATAATTCAAATAATTTTAAATCAATTATTTGTGGTTGTTTTGCCCTGGTACGTTTTCACGGCGATCTTCTGTCTCTACTAAACGATACAAAGTTGAAGTCCGGGTCCCCTGGTCCTTAGCTTTCAGACAATGTGGCCCCCGTAGCAATTGAGTTGAATAGCCCCCCCGAGTACAGCTTGTACTGCATAACAGCAGGACATGCAGTCCAATGGCCGTCCCTCAAGTCCACTTGTTCTTGTTCAGCTTGCATTTTTGTGATATCATTGCTAAAGTGTTATGTAATAGAATGATGCACATGCCGGAGTCTAATTGGTCCCGCTCAGCCTAACAAGACGCAGAATGAGAGATGACAAGTCGCCCGCGAGCGCGCCACCAACTCACTCGCACGTACCTGCACTCAGGCCCCTGAATAGATTTAGTCCCCCCCCCCGGCATGGTGCAGCATGTCCAATGTTTACATGCACGAGGCGACCGTTTCCTTCCTTTTCATGCCCAGCATGACTTGCAGTCGGTTGCTTTGCACTAAACTGGGCAGTTGCTGAATAGTCCTGCTTGTTAGGATCTGGTTGGCTTCCATGTCTTTGGCGCCAGTGGTGCCGTAATCTTCTGTCTCCGGGCCACCCCGGCGGTGCCGATGAATGCCGCGACATGTGACATGATGATGAATCCGTGTTCCCGCTCTCGGAAGCCAACTTGCAAGAAGAAAAAAAAACGTAACAATAACAATCACGAACACTGGAAAGCATTGGGAAAGTATTAACAGCACCTCACTATTTTTGAACACATTTTTTTCAGCCTTATTCCAAAATGGAATTAATTCATTTTTTCCCACAAAATTCCATACGCGACACCCCATAAAGGTGACATGAAAAATTATTTTTTTTTAAATGTATGCAAATTAAAAATAAAAATCAAATGTGCATAATTATTCACAGCCTTTGCTTCAAACATTGTAAGGTTTTTTTAGGCCAGCTTCATTCCTACAGTAGATTCAGTTTGACCTTTTACCCTCATGCCAGGATGTTTACCATTTTGCTGGAGGTCTTGGAGTGCACAGCAGGACCCGCTGTTCGTTGAGAAGAGCCATACATTCTTTCATGTTAGTCTCCAAATGTGTCGCGTAAAACCGGAAAGTTGCTAGCTTTGTCGCTTTTTTTTAGAAGGACCACTTGGGGAGATAAAAGTGAATTTGTATAGCAGCTAACATGCTGTATTAATGTTATTGTAAAGTCAATATTCTGTAATGGGTATTGAAATAGGTCAAACATTTCCTCAAGAAATGACTTCGGGGGTGTACCCAGGAGGAGCATGTGCATTTATTTGTTGGTCGACTCCCTGCCGGCCCCCGTCCCCCCTACCCCGGTGCAAGTCTTTGAGTTCTTATGTTGTAAAGTGTGCTTATTTGTGAGGTGTTTTTTTTTTTGCCAGTCCCATATTGTACTCCCCCACAGGACCAGTTTGGCTCCTTTTGTTCTCTCTTCACCCCCCCCCCCCCACAACCATGTACTGAATGGTATGTTGTTGTACAGACTGTATATGTACATATGTACAGACGAGTGATTACACAATTTTGCTTGTACCTCAGTGACAAGTTAAGGCCATTCTTTCTCTCTCACTCATCCTTTCTCCACTTGCAACTACTCATCTCGCCGTCCGCCATCACAGGATGCCATCTGGGTCCAGACTTTTGCAATGTTAGGAACGCGGTGTGTTTGCTGTGTGTCCTTCAGGCATGGAGTTCCCTTCGTGCACAGTGGAAGTTTTCCGCGTTTCAGAGCGTGTTGACTACCCCAGGGACGCCAACGGAAACATCATCGCCATGGTGCACCCCAATCTGCAGGTGAAAAAACAACGCGAAAACACTCGCACGGCGTAATGTCACCGCCGGCAACGCACTGGAGTCACCCTTGGTCCCGGCTGTGGCTGTTTTTTGTTTCAGGACTGCGACTGGGAGCCGCTGAACCCCGGTGACCCTATGTTCCAAACGTTTGACGGGAAGACCATCCCCTACCAAGGCTCCGGCACCGTGTATCCCACGTTTATTAACGAGGCAGCCTATTATGAAAAACAACAGGCGTTTGTCACCACCAGACGGGAAACCCTGGTGGCGAGCGCCATTAGAAAAGCGTAAAAAAAAACGCGAGCCACCAGAACCATTTGTATATACATATCTTTTTGCACTTTCCTTACATAACGATAGACGCCATCTTCTGCTCGGTGATTTCTTTTGTGCATTTACTCACAGCAATTAACTATGCAAAGAGGCGGAATCTTTGCTGCATCGGAAGGCCGACGCAACATTGTGGTTATTTATGATACTGTTATTTAAAGATCTACTTTTATTAAATCAACCCCTTTTATGAGATTAAACCTCCAGCTTAATCCTTTACCACTTGAGTAGGTGCGTAAACTGTGGTGACTAGTCGCTGTGGACTTTCCTTTTCCACGCTCAGGAAGCCAATCGAGGAGCATAACCCCGCAACCTGTGATCCCCCCAAGCCGTAGTGGTTTGTCTTCCACTTAGAAAAATCTATATTTGTAACATCCTGGGAGGGTATTTGTGGCCTTTGACACTACCTGCCTGTGACTCCCGTGGTTGCATCTGTGGTGCTCTCCTATTGTTGCCTTAAAAGAGACTGAATTGCACTGCCAAATTCAAGTGTAGACGTGTTGGATAACAGCATATTTTAATAATAATAATAATAGCATTATGTTCCTTTCCTCGCTACACAAAAGAGTAATATATGTGTCTATTTTGATATTCTTGTATTGTACGTGGGACGTGTCGCTTTAGCTGTGTGTTTTGGGTGTTGTCATAAAGGATATCCCTGTGGTCTTAGTCATTCCTTGTCATAATGTTTAACGACTATGTGTGTTACTACCATTTATGTGATAAAACGAGGCTCACTGTCGTTTCAATCATGTGGAAATCATCCAACCAATAAATACAGGAAAAAAAATGTATCGATGCTGCGATCTCCATGTCAAGTTGTTTACAGTTGTCTTGCGGTGCAGTTAGCACCAACGGCCACAAGAGGGCGCCAGACATCGACACATCCACGGCTGGAGACGAGCCAATCATATTGCAGTTATATCTTAGTATTTATTATATTTCTTATACACAACGTCAGCGAAGAAACGAGTCTAAATGATGAAATCATCAGTTTATAGAAGCATGGTAACAGTAAAAGTTTCAATCAGATATCATAGATGAGATATACTCTGCTGCGGAACTTACATACACACTTCCTGCTTCATAGCAACAGATTTGTGATTCATATCTGCAGGGGTCATATCAGCCTTGGGGGGTGCTTGATTATTTCTATTGGCAGCTTTATTCTCGGATTATTCTTTGTTTACACCACATTGCGCAACTCTTATTGATGTCATCAAACCTAAGAAGCTGTTATGTATGTAATGTTATGTAAGATAACGTCTAAGTGGTTTGTGTCGTTACTGCTGCCGAGTTACCACAATACTACATATCACTTGTATTTCACTTTTGACTAGTAATACACTGTAGTCTACCACAAAACAGCAATAATTTATGAATACATTTCTGAAAAAAACGATATTGTGAGGGAACAGTAATCATTAAAAAAAAAATCAAAACGAAAAATACGTCACTTCCTTTCAGCAATTTAGTGGCTGTTTGAAACAAAGCTGAAAAAAAGTCATGGAAGAATAAAGGCAGCAAAGTTGCCTTCAATGATAGCTGGGATTTTTAAAAACTAAACATAAATGATGACTCAATGCACAATTATTTTTTTAGTTTATGATTATTTTATGCATTATAATACACAATCACTACCCTTTATTTGCTCTTCGATTGGAAATATTTACGTCCTAAGTGTTTAAAAGGTTGAAGTTTACCCGATGACCTCTAAGTATGTTTTATTATTTTCACTTATATATTCCACAAAACACGAAGAACTACTTCAGGGAGGTACTTGGACATTTAAAAACGATAATACTGCTTGTAAACACCTGCTTATCGACGCCAATAATTCGTTTTTAACACGGCGACACTAGAATGCACGGGCACTCAACGAGGTCGTGAAGGCAACACGGCTGATACAGGAAGTGTTGCAAGTTTGCGAGCGGTCTGGCCAAAAAGTTGGTTTCCGTCCACACACGGCGCACGCCTGCCCACGAAGACAGGAGATGTTCACCGAGTGCTCCGTTTAACGGCGACAGACCGGAACCGGTACCGAAAGAGGAGGACGTTGACGCCGCCAACGCTCGGCGAGGACACGGAGCAATTCCAAGGTTTGCGCCGGGAGTTGCCGCACTCAACGCCGCGATGTGGGAACAGGAGGAATTCGCCAAACACTGGAGGAACGAATTCCCCGACGGCGAAGTCCCACACATGGACCTGAATTCGGTGGAGGACATCGAGTCGGAGCTGGAGGCGTCCAAAGCCAACCTGAAGCGGCTCCAGAAGGCTCTGGCGGAGGAGAAATTCAAGGTGATCTACCTGCAGACCACCATGGCGCGACGGAGGACGGGCGAGCCGGAAAGTTCTCAAAGCAGAGACGTCAACTTCAACGCGGACGCCTTCGCGACATTCAAGACGCCGAACGTGAAGATGTCACGTGACCTGCTCGACGCGGGACGCTCGGCGTCGGGTTCGTCCGGCCGGGAGCGGAGCAGGTTCAGCGGCAAGGTGGGCAAGCCGGTGCCCATCCCGGTTCCGCCGCGGAAGCTCAGCAACCCCAGACCGGAGACGACGAGGATCCGCGACGATAACAGCGACCGGGAGTATGAGGATTTGGAGATGAATGAGAATTTTGTCAGGAATAACTTATTGGCACCCAAGGGGACGCCCGGCGTCCATCAGCCGCACCCCGGACGGCCTTTCCGCCACAGCAGAGACTTGGACTCCGGGGACGAGTGTCGGGTGTCCCCGCCCCTGCTGCAGATTGGGCGCCGTTCTGGCTGCAGCACCCCGGACAGGAGGAGCGATGGCTACCTCAGCTCTGAGCACGACGACTCCTCCTCTGCAGGTACTTACCGACACGGCGGTTCCTTGTTGTTATGACGTCATCAGGGGGCCAACTTTTCTCAAAAAATCCAAACTTTTCATACAAAAATAATTAGTGTCAATCAAAAAGCCTCTGCACCATAAAATAATGAGACGCCCATTCAAATGGGCATCCTCCTCCTCCAAAAACTCCCGCTCCTGACTTTGCCCTTCGCCACAACATTTGCAATAAAAGCGCAATAATTTGATTAAATTCAGCTCCATAACTCCATAATGTCTGAACTATTCCTTTAAGAAGGTGTGGGGAAGAAGGGACAAACGCGCCCAAAACTTACCACTTCCACATGGAATGAGAGGAGAATGTTTTTTTTTCAACCTGATGTCAGCCATGGCATGTCGGCTGGACTCTGCTGGCTCAGTGGAATTAATTTTTGGAATATATATTTTAAAAAAAAAAATTAATATTAATGTAGTTTAGTATAAAAAAGCATTTTAAAATTAAATTCAATGTTATTTATGGAGCAGGTGTATAACTACGCTCCCTATGCGTATACAGTAGGAATAACCCCTAAGCCGGACTTCGGCCATGATTATTTATTATTAATTATGATGACATGAGGCACAATAATCTTGGTCCTCATCGTAATAGTCATGGCCGTTTGTGAGTGGGTGTAAATCTGTAGAGTACTGCAATACAGGCAAGTAGTCTGGTAGTGGCTGCTGAAATGTGAGGGTTCTACTCAATGATGTGAAGTACTGTACATACATATACTGTACTGAACATATACATCAGTGCTATTATTCATTCCAACAAGCATCAGTCATGGTTTTAGCTTGTGAAATGTCAGCCAAGTACATACAGTGCTTTAAGATGAAGGATGATGTTGGACATGGGAATCAAACGGTTGCTTCAGCTCCAGCGTTTACTTCCCCAGGTTGTCTGCATGTCATCTGCAAAGTGCTGATGACGAGCATGAAAAGCATGAGAATAGATTTGAGGAAGGCGTTCGGGAGCAGACACAATGATTTTTTTTTTGTCACTCATCCTCGTGCTTTTGTAGGTTCCTCTTTATAATTTAGGATCACACGTTGGGTCATAGTTTTGTCATCAAAAATATTTCTCCATTCCCCCAATTTAACTTGACATCCACATGCAGCGTTGAAGTAACATCATCTTGAAACGATAAGATCTGCATGTAATGTGGAGCCCAGTCACAATCACATAGTTCATACGTGTGGACTGTTCCGTATCATGGATCTCGGACATCATTTGGATTCACTTATCCCTGAAGCGGTGTGTTCAAATCTTCATTTAATGTCGTCTAGTGTTTATCTAGTTCATTGTTTAGCCCCTTGCTAATTACAGAGCCGTATTCCTGTCATTCAATGTCACCATCATGTCCCGTAGTCGACCTCGTCCAGGTCCTTGGTGGTTTGATCCTGGATGTTCAAAGTGGATGATTAACATTTTCACTGCTTTCTGAGTGCATTTCAAGTATTAGGGCCCATTCTTCTAAAAAAAAAATGTTTGAAGTGGATTTGAAGTGGAAAAATATCGAACATCATTCTCAAGGTTTACTGTGACACGTAACCTTATTCACATGACTTCATACACTAAAGAAAAAAGTTGGAAATTAAATTAAAGTTCAATAATGGGAATAAAGTCACCAAAATATTCACCAAAAATATTTAAGAAATAGTACCGTATTGTCTGGATTATAAGTCGCACAAGGCCAAAAATTAGGTAGAACATACATAAGATATGCTAACACAATGGTTATTCAGCTAACCAAAAAATAAACATGAACAGAAAAGGTGTCCAGTTTTTATGTAACATAAACACATTTGTCATTTATAAGTCGCTCTGGAATATAAGTCGCAGGAACAGCCAACGTAGGAAAAAAGTGGCACTTATAGTCTGGAAAATACGATATATGACGCTTGATCGGACGATGAATTTGGGGAGATATATATTATTATATTAATTATTTATACATATATTTATTTAAACATCTATATTTCACATTTGTCCTTAGTTTTAACATTTATTTTCTTATTTTTTTTAATATTAATTTATGAGTCGCTCTGGAGTATAAGTCGCAGGAATAGCCAACCTAGGAAAAAAAGTGACTTATAGTCTGGAAAATACGGTATTAGGAAAATGAAAAAAACAAAATAATTTTTATACATATTTAACATTTATTTTAACATTTATATTTCACATTTGTCCTTAGTTTTAACATTTATTTTCTTATTTTTTTTTATATTCATTTATAAGTCACTCTGGAGTATAAGTCGCAGAAACAGCCAACCTAGGAAAAAAAGTGCCACTTATAGTCCGGAAAATACGGTATTAGGAAAATAAAAAAAACTAAATTATTTATACATATTTAACATTTATATTTCACATTTGTCCTTAGTTTTATATGGTATTAGGAAAATAAAAAAAAAACTAAAACAGCAAGTTAATTGGTCATTGAAGTGTTGCAGGTGTAGTTGAGACAAATGGATCATTGTGAGATGGCGGTTGCCATGGCCACGCCCTGTGACTGCTTTGAATAATCAACAAAGGTCGCCTGAACAGTGTTGAAGTGGGTAAAAAGGTGCTGTCATGCCATTATCCCTTCACGTATGAGTGATTCCGGCGGCTCTATTTACTCATCCCAGGGAAGTGTTGGCTGCTCCTTACTGTGGGAAGACTCATTTTATGGTGCGTCCTCTCGGCTGTGGTGGCAACGCTAGATGTCTGGCTCACGGTCACCGAGCAACAGCAGTGAGCTCATTGCTGCTGCCTTTGTGGGTAGCGTGGATGTACGGTGGGGGGAGAGGGTTCATGGGGGCTCTAATCTATAAGTCTGTCCTTTTCGCAGCGTCCATGATTCACAGTGTAGCGTTGGTTTAAGGATAGAGTCATCATGCAGCGTCACTAGAATCATTGTTGATTAGCTAGCTATGTAGCCGTGACTTCTTCTGTCTTTGGATTCCTTTGGGCGATGACCTGCAGGACCAGGAAATCTTGGTGGGGCCTGCCGAGTCACAGAAGCGTCCCATATTGATCATATCAAATGTAGACCGTTGAATCCAACATTGTGTCACATGGGATTTGAGTAGAGGATAATATACCCGAAGAGACCAAACCTGTTTTTTGTGTCTCCTGAGCCCGGAGCGCTCGCTGCTGCACGTGTCACACATACTTTTATTCCCTGGCTCGACTCTTCCGCTTCCTTCACTTCGGCAAAAACTTGTTCAGGCTCGTCTTGGATTGCAAGTCCAACCGGGGAACGGAGAAATGCAACAGCTTGTGTTGACAGCGCAGATTATGTTGGCCGCTGGAGGGTCTTCATTTCATTTTGTGTTCCTTTGAACCTGGATGGCTCGGATCTGTTCAGGTCTCGCTAACAATGTGCACATTTTTGGAAATTTCATTTCCTTTTTTTTTTTTTTTTTTTTTAAAAAGGACAATTTTTCTGCAGAAAATCACATCAGAATCAGAAATGGTTTTATAGCCAGGTATGATCAAACACATACTAGGAATTAGTTTTGGTGAAGTAGGTGCAGACACATCTATTAAATAATGAAAATACAAAATATACAGAATACAGTATAAATATATGTACACAGTCTGTTTTTGTTTGTTATTCCGGAAGTGCAGTCTGATTGTTTTTCCTAAGAGTCCAACCTTAAGCTAGCAGCAACCTCCTTGTCAGGAGTTTCAAGTTTGGGGATTGGTACCTTTTGACTTTTAACCCTTCACTTTGCCAGAATTATTTTCTGATGGTGTCCTGGAAAGGATGGAAATATTCCTCGTGTCAAAAGTGTGCATGTTTGGTGTAAAATCAGTTGTATTTTTGTAACGCTTCCGTCTGTCTAGCATTTACTCCCAAAGGCCATTGAGGAGAAAGCGTCCATTGAGCGTTGTGGCGTGTGTGACTTGTGCGCGGGTGATGAATGCTAATGTGGGCGGCGAGGCTGTGCAGGAAAGCAGACAGGAAGTAGGCGGTAATGCGGAGACGAGGCTTTTGCAGCATCTTTGCTTGCCCATAAAATGGATGCCATCCCTGCTTGATTCTCTTCTTTCAACTCATAATCCCATTATTGATATGATTGTCATACTGTATGTATCCAAGCCATCTATGATTTATAAAAGTACTGCGTTGGCCTGTCAGAGGCCAGGCTGGAGTGACAGCCCGGCGCCGGCTGACGTCAGCAGCCATTGCTGGAACCGTGACAGGCTGTGAAAGTGGCTGACGTGCAGCTTGCATAAAATTAGGTACCACACGGCGTCTAAAAAGGAATTCATCGTCTAAAAGGATGAATTGAAGCTTTAATCCACCGATATTTAACGTCATTTCCAAATGCTAACGCTAACCACCAACCGGATTCTGCTGCAGATTATTGCTGGGAAGTCGAGGAACTGCAAAGTACTTTGGGCGAGGGAAGGGGCCGTGGGCGTCTTCCTGTTGCTTAACTGATTCACTCTTCCAAAGGACCCAACCCTTTTGGGTCACCGCATCGTGACTATGACATAACACGAGGAAGGGACCTCCGCCCGAATACACGGGAAGTAAAGTTCACCCACCCCAAGGGCCTGGCCAACATTTTAACATGTTCTTGTCTCCATATTGGCTGCTCAGTACAATATGGCTGAAGCCACATCAGTGGCATGCGTATTCCATTTCCTGTTGCCACCGGGTGGCGCTGAGACAAACTCAGGAAATGACGTGTGTATAGCTTTAAGAGGTCGGACATAGAAAATGAATGGATGGATCTCAGAGGGCCTGTTTCATTTCATTTCAACTAATAAGTTTAGGCACATTTTGCTCCTCTGCTGCCACCTGGTGGTCTGGAGAAAGAAAACACTTCACCAAACCAGCGGGAACTCGTTCTTTTTCCACAACTTAATGATAAATAATAATGATAAAGTATGCGTGTTGTAGTGTTCTTATTGGACCAAGTCAATGTCGGTGCAGCAGAAAGGAAAGACGCGTCGGCGAGTCGGGTGACAGGACCCCCCCACCCCAACCACCTTGTGTGGGTATCAAGTGTCTGCAGGATCCCCTGGTGAAATATTATCTACTCAGCATCGTTTGTGTTGGCTCCACTGTAAACAAGTGTTTATCTTGCACACCGAATGAGAGGATTGAACCCCAAGGCTTCTAGTCAAGTCAAGCATCGAACCATCGACCACACAGGATGATCCAGGAGTTCCGGTGAAGGATTGCCAAAAAGCGATCTAGCATATGTAGGACCCTGTAATCATTAGATTGTGTTTGTGATGGTTCCTGTTAAGGGCTGCGCGGTGTCCTAGTGGTTTGCATGTTGGCTACACAGTCGGGAGAGCTGGAAGATGCTTGAAGACGCACGTGCATGCTAGGCTAATTGGCGGCTCTGAATGTAGTGTGAATGCTTGTTTGTCTGTAGTGTATGCGCCCTGCCATTGGCTGGCCACCAGTTGAGGTGGACCCCGCCTTTTAGTCCAGGTCAGCAGGGATGGACGGAGTCAGGCTTCGTGAACCTGTGTTGGCAGGTAGTGGACACTAGGGTGCAGTAACACGCTGTGTTCTGCTTGTGGGCAAGGTCGGCTTCAGATTTGGACTCCACAGGCAGGATTTTGTAGTCAGACCTCATACACCCACTGAGTGTCACAAACAGGGGCGTCACTAGGGTCTGAGGACAGGGGGTGCTTAGTTCCCTGGAGATGCACAGGATGGGAATGAATGTTAGTAGACATTCAAAAAAATAAAAAATCCCAAAAAACAAATAATGAACAAAAGCGGGCTATAACTTTCCCACTTTTGGACAGATTTAGTAGAAGTACTCAATAGTTTTAGTCCACCATTAAATGTACACAAGTACTACACACAATCTACACTGCAAAACCGCTGCTCAAGCTCTGCAACCATTCTGTCCAGTGGACAGCGATCAGTGATATCATAATCATTATTATTATTATATTATTAATTAGCCTATTATTATTACTATCATCATTCTTCTTCTTCTGATTATTACTACTACTACTACTAGTAGTAGTAGGCTAGTATTAGCCTGCTTTTGCCCCATTATATGAAATATGTCAGAGATTTTTTTTGGTAAAAATTACATTTTTAATTAGCCTATTATTATTACTATCATAATTATTCTTCTTCTGATTATTACGACTATTACTAGTAGTAGTAGTAGTAGTAGTAGTAGGCTAGTATTAGCCTGCTTTTGCCCTATTATATTAAATATGTCAGATTTTTTTTGTAAAATTATATTATTAATTAGCCTATTATTACGATCATAATTCTTCTTCTTCTGATTATTACTATTATTACTACTAGTAGTAGTAGGCTAGTATTAGCCTGCTTTGAAGGCTATGAAGGCTATGAAATATGTCAGAGATTTTTTTTGTAAAAAAATTAAAATCAATAAAAAAATCAATAAAAAATATAAAATTATTTAGGTGGGCTTAAGAAAATTATAGAAAAAAATTATTATAAAAAAATGACGCCACTGGTCATAAACATTCACAAACATCATATTTAGTACAGGTTGTCTCTGGGAAACATACACAACACATCAGGCGTATGTTTGATTGGCGTCTGAGCGTTGATGAGCTTTCTGCTGCTCATCCAATCACAGTATGATTCAGATGATACCAAAATAGTTCTACTGGCATGGGATGAATTATCACATAATCTCAAACTGCTTGACTCAAATGTATGGCACTGATACAATAAACCATATAAGACGACACACGTGAAGTGCAAGTGCAGCATACGGTCAAATTGACATTTTGCTCAAACCTGACATCAGCAATGTACGAAAGACACAAGATGGCCGTACGACCGATGCATGAAGACATATGAAGTGCGTAAATTCGTCTTGCAACCTGAAAAAAAAACATAAACCCCTGTATGTAGAGTTTGTTTGACCTCTAGGGCCCGTCTGAGGTCAGTCTACGGTCTTTCTTGCAACCTAGACTTCATTGGTGGTGATGGTAAAAACGACACAGAAGGAAGACAAATTTGTGCAGTTAACTTCAAAATCCTCCCACGGGTCTTTTTGCAATATTCCACTTATGGAAAAAAAAAATGCAGGGACCACAGAGTATATAAAAAAATCGTCCAGATGATTGCAGGAAGTCCCATTTAACAAGCCGACGTTCATCAGTGGTGCACTCAGAGCTTTTTAATAATATATGGTCATGGCTGGTCCCTGCTGCCACGCCCACCCTTTGCACTACTAAATACTAAAACAAAGGGATGGGGGACAAAGCATACGCACGCTGTAGTAGAAGTACTGGCTAGCCAATATTGTAGTAATTCAGTATTCTACTGGAAATGTTTTCGATGAATCGAGTCATTAGAAAAACATCACATAAAACACACATTTCACTCTTATGTATAATAAGCTTCAAAATGTGCAATACGGGACTTATATTAATATAGGTATTATTATTAATATAGGTTTATTCATTCAAGTGAAATTCAGGTACAATATGTGCAATACTACCCTTTGTTTACTGCAATTCTACATTTTGTTTACTGTATAGGTTATTGTTTTTGATGTGCATATATTTATTTATTCTGAACAGCACCTGCCACTTTTTATATTAATATTCTTATTCCTTATTAGATTTTGATTTTTTTCCTTATTTTTTAATTTTTACTTTAATTCGTTTTAATTCTAACTTAATACTTTAATCCCTCTAATTTTGTTTCATGCAATACAATGACAATAAAGGTCATTATGATTCTGATCAATAATTAATTGACAATAAAATCAAAATTTCAATAAATAATGAATGACCATTGTATTTATTAAAATGACATAGTGTGTAGTATAACTGCTGGGTTGCCGTTCAGATTCCCTGAAGCAGACAACAATCATGCAGTCATTTTGCTAATCCAGGTACTCCAATGACTTGAATCGTTACAGCCCCAGTTGACACATCCCTGCCAGGGGGGTCCCGAGTGCAGCCTGGGGGTCATTTGGAGCCCATGGCATCATTAGTTTGTTGTCACAGCGTATCTACCTCACAACCCGGGGCGGGGGGTTGAGGGTTGAAATCTTGGCTCGGACTGCTGTAGTTTGCTACCATAGTCCAACAATATGCCTGATTGGTTGTTTTGTCTTTTTGTGCCCTGTGCATGGTGTGTAGCCTCTCCCAAGGCGCGTAGCCTCTCCCAAGGCGCGTAGCCTCTCCCAAGGCGCGTAGCCTCTCCCAAGGCGCGTAGCCTCTCCCAAGGCGCGTAGCCTCTCCCAAGGCGCGTAGCCTCTCCCAAGGTAGCCACCCCTAAGGCGTGTAGCCTCTCCCAAGGTAGCCTCCCCTAAGGCGTGTCGCCTCTCCCAAGGTAGCCTCCCCTAAGGCGTGTCGCCTCTCCCAAGGTAGTCTCCCCTAAGGCGTGTAGCCTCCCCTAAGGCGTGTAGCCTCCCCTAAGGCGTGTAGCCTCCCCTAAGGCGTGTAGTCTCTCCCAAGGTAGCCTCCGCTAAGGCGTGTAGCCTCTCCCAAGGCGTGTAGCCTCTCCCAAGGCGTGTAGCCTCTCCCAAGGCAGTCTCCCCTAAGGCGTGTAGCCTCTACTATGGGGTGTAGCCTCTCCTAAGGTCCCGCTAACGTTTTACACTCTTGTACATCAATGAACAAGACAATGATGGTGGATTAGGATTCGATTTGTACGTTACTAGTAGCTTTATTCTCATTTCCTGGTCAGTATTCGTGTGAGAAGCTGAGGGGAGCAGGCGGGGGGCAAATGTAAGTCGGTAACTAGAAAATGAGTGTTATTAACAGACACCCGCTTCCCCCCCAGGGGAAGACTGAAAATATTGGGGAAGCATCGGCGGGGGTGGATGTGCAGCGGGGTGCGGGGTATCTGACGGCATCAGGGAATATGTAGGTGGGAGGATGGTGGATGGCGCTTTGATTGGCTGGTGAGTGCCTTTGTGTCCTAATTACTCACACACACACACACACACACACACACTTATCGCTCTCCCCCTACATGAGAGGAAGTGGTTATCTATTGAAATGTCATGTTAAACAAACAGCAGCAGTTTTAGTCTGCTTTAATGACACCCCATTGATAAAAATGAATAGTGGTTGTTTTCCGGTATTCAAGCGCCATTGTTGTTTTGGTTATGGTTACTGCAAATACTGGCATCGATCTGATTCCAAGTAAATATAGGCCATACGTACAATGTGGGACATTACATACAGTTGTATGTGCAAAATGATGTCAATAGTCACTATTGGCTTCCATGTTGGCCCAAAGCCCTCCTGTGTTTAAGACTTGGTTTGCAGACATTGTAACAATATGTAAATACACTGGAACCTTGCTTAGTGTACGCCCTGGATGCTGCAGGTTTTGTCGATGCAACCGTGTCCTTAACTCACCTGCTCGCTCCCAAAGAGGTATTCCGTGTCTTTTACATATTTTTGCACGAGAAGCACAAAGAGGTGATGATGCAACTCGACAACAGACGAGAGAATATTTGGTGTGGTTTTAAGTGGGAAAAAAAACTTCATTTGTAACAAAAATGGTATTTTCATGTGAAACAGGTTAATAGGTTTGGGTTAAATATCATATTGATATTTGGTTGTATAGTATATTCTATATTATTATTATTATGTATTAAATATCAGTATATTAAGGCATGGGTCACATTGTTTACGGTTGGGAATCAACATGTCACACGCGTGTTCTGCGTGTGTTTCTTAGGTAGTTTTTTTTGCATGCAGACCGGGCGTAGGAGCCTATGGGACTATTGCATGTACCCTGGTGGGGGCGCGTGAAAGAGCCCGCTGCCCCAGATTAAAGACAAGGGGGGGGGGGGGGGGTACAGTAGCTAGATAGATTTTTGATGAAGTGTTTTTTTGTCTACGCCTGGGTGACTCTTCCCTTCATATAAACCTCTGGGTGTGTTTTCTTGCTTCATAAAACATGCAGGTGCCCCCCCTGCCCCCCCCCCCCCCATTATACATGAATATGGATTCCAAATGCTTTGACTTTGATAGAGGAACACACGGAGCTGAGTATGTTTTCTCCAGCTGGCCCATAAGAGCAGACAAAGAGCGATGCTCCAGGCCGGTTTGGTTAGGGAGGGGGGCGGTGGGGCGGTGGGGCGGTGGGGGGGTCCTCTTGTCAGCCTTTGTGTCCTAATTGAAGTTTTTAGAGGAGGTTGAAGGGGGGAGGACGGTTGTATGTGGGACCTGTGGGGGGTTTGAAGCCAGGCTTTCATATTTGTTTTGTTGCTGGCTTGTCAAATAATGGCTGTACACACAGTATACGATGTAGTAGTAGTACTATGTAGTACGGATCATTCTCTAGCAATTCCACCTTGTAGTGATGATACTTCATCATGTGTACAGTTACCTTGATGATTTTATTGCATTTGTGTCATGAGTATCACTCTTTGGGCTGAAATTCTACACATAAAACTTGCAGTTTTATCAAAATAAAACAAATACCGAATACTTATTTCGACCATCTCTGCAAGGTGTGCAGGCAGCACTTACCGTAAACCGTTTTTTTGTCAAGTAGGGGGCCACAAAAGTTTGCCCCCCCCCCCCCCCCATCGTAGAGATTTAATTGTATTTTGACTTGTCGGTGTTGGTGTTCGAATCCACTTCATGTATCGTTTGTGAATGTCGCCTCTGCTCAAAGACTATTGGCAGAGAACACAAAGTGAGAGAGGAGGGGTGGATGAGAGCGAGCAAGTCGGAGAGAGAGAGGGGGGGGGGTGCTTTTCCCTTTCCCTAGCAACGCTCGGCTGTGGTCGTCTCCAGCCTGTTTCTCCCTCACTCTCCACACACACAGACACACACACACACACACACACTCCTTTGGCTCTCTCGCTTGTCAGCCTGTTGGACCTCGGGGGTCTCCTGACATTTTGTCCGCATGATTCTTTGTGCTCCCTCCCGCGAGATGAAAGCTTTTTTCCCGCAAGGATAAAAATCAGGGCGAAAGGCACGGCGAGTAGCGGCAACTTAAAACGGACAGAAGAAGAAAAGCGCTGAGACCGACCGGACTCGGGGGTGGGGGTCACGGAGGAAGGCAGAGATTCGGAGCATGGAGCCCCTCAGCGCTCACGGCCTGCCTCGGCTCTCCTGGATCGACACCCTGTACAGCAGTACGTATCGTCTGTTTACGCCACGCACGACTTTCCATTCGCCTCCATCTCCTCCACGCTCCACAGTGGGAGTGGAGCACTTTTCTTTGGACTTCCAATTAGCGTGCATTACTGTAGTTGTCCATAACAACGCTGTCGAACCCCCCCCCCCCGCTCCACCACCCTCACCCACAACCTCTTTATTTCGCTCTCATTCCCGGCTATTAGCAGCGTCTCATCCTTGCCGGCATTCTCCTGTCCAGTAGAGAAGTAAAGAACGTATGTGGATGTAGAAGTTCATGTTCCAGCCATGGAGGAGCCTGGTTGTCTTATGTTGAATATTCCATCCGGTCCTCGTCGCCTTTTTCCGCTGAGCTTAGTTTAGTACGCTTGGGCAGGGAATGAGCAGCAATGGCTGATGATTCTCCGACTTTTCTTCCACCTTTACTCCGATATTGAAGGAATATTGTGATTGGGATATTGTGATATGTGTTAAACACGAGGGTCAGTTGGTCAGTTCAGCTTGTTTAGCCATGTGGACTTCTCAACGAAGAAGATGCTGGTGGTTGAAGGTGGATTAGATATATTCTGATGTTGTGACTGAGTTATTTTTTTGAAATACTTTTGTGGATTAATTCATGTTGTTCAAGTGGATAGTTCAGATTTTTGTCATGAAGTTGCATGACATTCCCATCAACGGTGACACCCACCACTTGGGGCCCTTAAGTCTGGTCGGACTTGATAGTTCCAGGTATTTTCTCAAGTGAGAAGTTTAGCTTTTTGGCGATTTTTTTTGGCTTTAGGCATTTTTGTGATGCAAATGCGTTACTCTTTTGAACGCATATTGTCTTGACAAGCCAAACTCTTTACTTGTGAACCTCAGTGACTACCTGGAACTGCGTTCTTCATCACCAAAGTCCGACCAGATGTTGAGGCAGCAGTGGTGTTCAAGATCCCGCTGTAAATGATAATGATGATGGCTGGGTTTGCTTGAGAGATGAGGAAGAATATCACAAGTGGATCTGAAAAAATTTGATGAGCCGGTATCGTGAGCCTGCAGACGTCATAATATGCATATTAGATGAGTACATTGACTTTGGGTCATACTGATGATTGTTCTAATGTACAGTATGCCGTTATCCCTAACGTCCGTAGATATTCAGGTATGGGTCACGTTGCATGTGAAGTATGTCACAACACTGAAAGTATAATTCCTGAGTGCAGTAGTATTGCGTAACGTGACTTGACTCATCATCTTACGGGCAATTTAATTTCTTCCTTCAGGTTATGGTGTTTTAATAATGTCCGTATTAAGCATAAGTTCCTGCATAACACTTTAAAAATATCGCCTTATGTCAGCTTCCTTAGCATGGATTTACCTCCTTGTTGGTGACGCCCTGTTACCCCCGATTCGCCTTCTTTTTCTCCCCTTGTGAATTTAATGTTATTAAAATAACATTATTGCATAGGGGAATTTCTCTCTGGATGCTTTGATCCCTGTGTTGCACTGAGCTAATTAACGCAGCCTTGAGGAGGTGCCGTAGAGAAGGTCTGTGTAGCTCCTCCTTCTCCTTCTTGTACCGCTAACTCCTTGAGAGTTGTTCGACAGCGCCCCTGCTGGCCACAGCAATTTTTGACTCAGTGATTAGTCAAAAACAATCATTTGCACACAATTCCTAGTGATGAATTAATGGAATACCCCCCCCCCCCACCACCCCCCCTCGTCCCTAGAGACAAAACGTTATGATAAGAAGGGGGTTGTGCAGATTGCATTCTATTTCATAGCTGCAGTCGGGGCTCTCTGCTGCCGGGCTTTATGCTAAAATATGCTAATGTTTAGCAGGATCTGCATATTTATTCTCATGGCAATGCTATGGAAATAAATATAAATATTTTTTTTTCAATGCATCCCAAACTTTGTCTGCGTCCGATGTCGATGAAAACGTCCACCATTTGGTAAAAAAATAGAGCAGGTTAGAGTAACAATCATGAATTTTGATCATTAGAAGCTGGAGTTGTAACGATGGTACTCTTTTGTACACTTGGCTGCAATCTAGCAAAACAAGCTAATGTGCTAATTGTCGACTAAAAATCCGTGTGAGGCTGCATGTGTACAACTGGTGGCCCGTTATTGACATCCCAAACAGCCTCTTTCACCGTGCTTTTGTTTGTGCACCTTTTGCCATGCATCCACACCTCCTCCATCATGTTCATCTGCCTCTTGGCTCCTCCGTTGCCCAGAATGATAAAAATACCCTTCTGGCTCTTAGCTTCTCAAGGCAACGGCTAAGTAGGATTCCTCAGTTTGGTTATGCTGACCATGAATCACCCTGTGGAATATGACTCCGGTGTGGTTGCGAATGCACCGCTAATACACTTCCTGAAACGCAACACAGGGCTTAAAGATGCTATGTTGGTTTCCTGACGTAATGCATGTAATTGCATCGTAAGCGTAAACAAACGATCGAGTCATGAAATGTCATTTAGCCCTCAACTCAATTTGTGTACCCCAGGGGTGACTGTAGGGTAGCCCCCATAATGACACATTGGTCTTGAGTTGGTGAGGATGAGACTTCCTGGGAATAAGATGCTCATTCTAATTGATGGGAGAGCAGCAAAAGAGTTTCGTCACTCGTCAATCACCGACCCCGAAACGCAACAACGCCAATATTTATCCAAGGCTGTCAAACCTTTCTTCCTTTTCAGCATCCCATCATCTGTGATGGATGACGCCACCGTCTCGCTGCTCCTGGCTGACTTTGACCCAGTCCTGGTTCTGTCTGCAAGTGTTTAATGTTGGCACTTATTTGGCTGTCATGCGGCCTGCAAACTGCCAACAGTGCCAGGAAAGGGCTGGGCTTCTGGATGGCATCCCAGCAGAATAAATACAGCCAGACTGAAACACATTTGTCTCACCCCCCCATGAAATCAATTTGGACCGAACCACCCACGTCTGCCACTCAATTTCTTTCTCAATTTGTTTGAACAGCCCGTGGCTTGATCCTCAACGCCAACACCAATCAGTGAGATCAATGGGGTCTGATAGCGGAACCAAACATATCGTTTGGGACTTCGCCACAAATTTCAAATATGAGATGTTCACTGTCATCTGCAGTACGAATGATACTTACTCAATATATTACGTTATAAAATAGCATTTTATGCATTTGTCAAATGACTCTCAGTGTTACTGATGTGCTGCTGGTTCCTTTTTGTTCACAAAGTGCAGGAACTTTGGAAATCCAACCTTTCGTGTCCACTGCATCACGCGTGTTATGAGTGTGGAAATCCCCTTTGAACGGCTTCTGTTTTGCCTCTAAGACACCAGCTGCCATATTGTATATGTTAGGTATTTGTTAAGCTGTTAAGCATGTTCAAGCGTGACGTCACTTCCTGTCTGTCACTCACTCTGCTTCCCAGGGTATAGTATATTGCGTAATACGAGTGTAAAGATGACCATAGGGGTGTTATTTCATGTCTAGAGGGCTCTAACGATGTTAAAAAGCGTTTTTAGAAGATGGTAAAGATCGTAAACTATGAAAATATTCCATTTACAAATAAGGACTCCTACTTGTACTATGAAATAATAATGCGATAAACGAGGGATTATTGTTTTTTTAATACTTTTGTGGATTAATTGATTCAAGTGGATAGTTCAGATTTTTGTCATGAAGTTGCATGACATCCCCATCAACGGTGACACCCACCACTTGGGCCCCTAAGTCTGGTCGGACTTGGTAGTTCCAGGTAGTTTCTCAAGTGAGGAGTTTAGTTTTTGACTTTGGGCATTTTTGTGATGCAAATGCGTTCCTCTTTTGAACGCATATTGTCTTGACAAGCCAAACTCCTTACTTGTGAACCCCAGTGACTACCTGGAACTACGTTCTTCATCACCAAAGTCTGACCAGATGTTGAGGCAGCAGTGGTGTTCAAGATCCCGCTCCTACTTGTACTATGAAATAATAATGTGATAAACGAGGGATTATTGTATTGACATCTAAAAATGATCATGATTATCACTGCCATCTATTTCAGTGACGCAACTATTTTTTTATGTACTTTTCAGTTTCTTTGGTCAGCAGATTTGGAGAATTTGTCGAGCGTAGAGTTGGAACTTTATTGTGCACGATCTCATTTAATGCATGTTAGTCTTCTTTTCGCCGTGTAAGTGTCTCCATTATCCTGATCAGAAGATGACGCAATGCCGGCATGGTGGCTATAGAAACCGATATTCAAGGATGTCCTCACACACGCACACACACACACATGCACACGCACACACACACACACACACACACACACACACACACACACACACACACTGAGAGGCAGAAAGTCTTTTTGCCAGCCCAAAGCAGAGTTATGTAATCCCGTCATCTGGGCCGCCTCTACCAGGCAAGGCTTTTTCTGCTTTGTCTTGCAGCATCTTCCTCCCTCTCATTGGACCTGATACCAAGCCCTTGCTTACATAATCCACTTCATGATTCATTTTTTCACATCTGTCACAGAACGCTTTACATGATTTGACCTCAGAAATGCTCACAAATGACTTCCTCCAGTATACGTTCGATTTTTTTTCCCACTGAACAGATATCAAATCTTAACGTTTGGTTGATAAGCGCACACGGGCTGCAGTAGAGGAAGGCTTCCAATTTGCACTTAGACCCAGGTGAGCCTCAGGGATCGTTTCACCCCAAAGACTGATAACGGAAACACTTATTTCTCCCTGCAACGCCCTTTCATATCGTCCATGAAGCTGACACTGTAATTACTTGGTGCCAGGGTCTGATCTGGGGTTTGGGTTACTGGTCCCCACTGAATGGTTCAGTGGAGTGTTGTTTTTTTGAGGTAAAGTCTATGGTAATATAAAGTATATAAACTGTAAGAGCTGCACATATTTTGTCAGTTTACCCATCGACAAATACATGAACATTCCAAGTTTGTTTGGTAGATTCCTTTTGACCTTCCTCTTGTGTTAGGGTCGGCACCGACACGTTTTATATTTTAATGCATAAAAAGAATCCCATAACATTTGTTTATTGCATCAAGGCTTTTTGACTTTGTCAGGAAACTCTATTTCAACAAAATAAAACCAAAAGTACAGTGAACCAAGATCTGGACCTGTTCTGCTTTTTGATTTCACTTTATACTAAAGTTATGTTGCTGAAAACAATAACTTAACGCATTTATTAAAAACAGAAAAATGTACAAACTTTGTCAGTGCTTTGGTTCCGATTCCGGAAAATAATAACCACATATAGTTGGTGGGTAGACAAATGATTTTTTTCAGATTAAAATGAACAAAGCATTATTAGAGCCCTGTAGACATGACAAAACACGACTATAGTCACATTTATACTCTTTTTATTTACAACATATTGCGCAACTGCAGGGTCTTGAGACACATGCTAACTCGCTAACTAGAGAGCTAGCGACCTAAACGGTAGCCTTCAAGTTATTTCCTTTAAACTTAAATAGCCAAAAACTTACCACTTCCACACGGATAGGGAGGATAACTATTAACAGTTATTTAACCTTTAACATGAACATTAATCAAACGTAATAATTTTTTCTGGGTACATGATACCATACAGCATCCATATCAAACTTGCGCGGGCCGCACTAACATTAAACTTTCATATCAAGGCGGGGGCCTCAAACTAGTGTCCTGCGGGCCACATTTGGCCCGTGGGCTGCGTGTTTGGGACCGCTGCCATAGATGTTTCTTTAGTGATTAATACTAAAATGAGAAAATAAATAAAAGTAATTGATTTAAGGGATATGTTCTATACCTATCAGTAATAGCCAATTAACAAAATAATTTAATTTATTTATATGATTCTTTTGAGGTTCTTTTTACCATTTTTGGAAACTGAAATGGAGGGGTATAGTGACAAAAAAAGGCCTACATGCCCACACCAAAAGTATTAAAACCAACATTTTCATGGATGAGGAAGCCTAAGAAGGTAACCAAGACATGAGTAGCAAATTTGATGGTTATTGTTTTTAGCGTATTTTATAGCTGATTTAATACACGGGTCAAAACCGACCCGTTAACATAAGAATTGATATTAGAAATCTAACACAAGAGGAAGGTTAACCAAACGACAAAGAATAACACAATTAAAATTTCTTGTCATTCAGAATTAGTAGAATGCTGGTTGGTAGAGGATCAGATCCGAAATAGACAGACTTGATAGACATAGATGGACATCATGACTGGACTGTTGGGGTTGGGGGTCGTGACTAAAAATCCTACCAAATTCAAAGCATCTTCCTTGTATAGAACCTCATCACGTAGTGCAGGGTTGCCAAATATGACCACACGGGTCTTGTATGGCTGGATAGTCGAGGTAGACTCAACTGCTGTGGTTCACCCATGTAAGAGAGTCCATTTGAAAAGATTGGGTGGGGGGGGGTGTCGACCAGTCACAACACTCATTTGGCTGCTCCCTCAACCGGACTCCCTGCCAAGATGATCCTCCTCTGAACCAAGGCGGTCGGCGTTCATTCGGTGACAAGCTTATGAATAATAGATGCTTCTTTGGGCTCAGCTGGTTATGTTGGTACCGCTTCTTTTAGAAGATGCTTCCTTTGGTATTGGTGAACTATTCAAAGCAACATTTTTTCTGTTTTTTCTGTTTGCCAGCTTGTATTTGACACAAGGTCATCTATTCTGTGTATATTTTATAGTAGTTAGTTCATTGTTAATTGTTAATTCCAAGTGTTACATTATTGAGGTATAGTGATGATAAAAATGTTATCTTGGAATATGTTTGTTTTTTTCTAGATTGATGATTTAATCTTGGATATTGGGGACGAAAAGGACCCCAAAACCTGAAAGAAATATTATGGTTTTATGGTAATTGCATTCAGTTAAATTATTATTGATGTGCTGTTTGCGTGCAAAATACACTCAGAATTTCTGCTCCATAGATGATATTGAGCAAGTACAGGAAGTTTGGAATGACAATAACATTAGTTACCTTTTGTGTCTTCCGCTATCCCATTCATTGGAGTACACTTGTCGGTATCGGTATCGGTGTTCAGAAGCAAGAAGTTATAAAAAAAAAAAAAAAAATGTTCATCGCTATAGCTTTGTATTGATATGTAAAAATCACGTGGTGTCCAAATCATCACCATTGTTATTACTGACATGTATTTTGGCATATATTACTGACATATATATTTGCCACTATGTTTCATGAACTCTTATGAACTTTTTGACAATGTGATGGCAATTAAATACTGCAAAAAAAAAAAACACGTTTTGAATTAAAATTTAAACAGGCATTATTATTAAATTAAATTAATAAAAATTTAAATTTGGACTCTCTTGTCAGGTTGGTAATCAGCAAGTTTTTTTTTACTTGCATTAATACCAATTTGTATAAAATCCTTCTGTTGTTGGTTGGGTTTTCTCCTACTTAGTAAACAAACCTGTTGGCTAAGTTCTAAGTTCTAAGTAATGGCTGCAGCTGCATTAAGAAGGCAGTGATGACTTAACTGAAATACTGCCGACATCAGCATAACCGTCGCCAGGCCCTCGATGTTGTTGCGAGTGTGTTGCCATTTCCACGTGTGACCCACTGAAATCCTTTGTTGTGCGTGATGTTAGCGGCTGTGTCATGTGTCTGTGTGTGTTTGTGCTTTTGTGAATCTGTGGGGACCACCGCTATGCCCTCGGGGGCTGGGGCGCACTGTGTGTGTGTGTGTGTGTGTGTTGTCTGGTATGTTACCATGGATGGCAGACATCATCAGAGGTTACGAGAGTATCCACCAACCCCGTCTCCTTTTGCCGTCCATGCCACGTCCCTTTCAGCCAATGGGCTCATAGGAGCACCCCCGTCCCGACCAATGGCGCTGCCAACGTGTTTACGTGCTCCCGGAAGGCAGGAGCCTTGATTAAGCATTCAGGGTAGTCGAGCGGAATGAAGAAGATGAGAAAAACAGAGCGGTGAAGATGGAGAGCTCGACAGAGATGGGGCCATGATGGGTTGGGAGGCCTGATGGCGTCACTGGTTCACAACCAGGTGAGCCAACACGTATAGGTCGATTATTACATCAGGTATTCTGACAATGAAACTCATAACTAGCTCTCCAGTCAGATGCAGATGTGCCCTTATTATAGTATGCTTTGAAATGTACCGCTTAGTAACCCCAACCTGCTCACAATGAGTGGTCTCCCTACTGTCCTAACACAGTCAAGCCAGAGCGCCTATTTCAGTTTGGGGCCATCACGTTGGAGCCTCTGTGTCCTCCTTGGCTCGCTTTTTGGTGATGCTTTTGTTCAAAAAGAGAGATTTTAATAAAGCATCATCACATGGAACAACTTCAAGCCGAAGTCGCAACCAGTCGTACGGATGCCTACAGCTGGTCTACATGCAAAAATGCACAATTTTATAAGTAGAGTTTCCAAAGTGTTGCACAGACTAGTAAAATAAAAAGTACAAATAAAAAACAATAAATAAAGGTGCGGAATGGCGGTCGAGTGGTTAGCACACAGACCTCACAGCTAGGAGACCAGGGTTCGATTCCGCCCTCGGCCATCTCTGTGTGGAGTTTGCATGTTCTCCCCGTGCATGCGTGGGTTTTCTCCGGGTACTCCGGTTTCCTCCCACATTCCAAAAACATGCTAGGTAAATTGGCCACTCTAAATTGTGCCCTGTGATTGGCTGGCCACCAGTCCAGGGTGTACCCCGCCTCTCGCCCCAAGACAGCTGGGATAGGCTCCAGCGGTAAAAGCGGTAGAAAATGAATGAATGAATGAATAAATAAAGGTACAAATTGAATTTAATCCAAAACTAAAAGATCAAATAAGAAATAAAATAGTAAAATAGATGTTAAATAAAATATATAAAAAATATGTACATTATTATTTAATATATTATTTGATTTAATTTAATACAATTTTAATATTAAAATATTAAAAACAAAAGAAGCAAAGCAATAAAAGTATAAATAAATAAAACCAATTAAAATAAAAGAAAGAACTAAAAGACACAGGACCATACGACTCACTCCAAGTTAAAAGCCAGAGAATAAAAGTGGGTTTTAAGACGAGACGAGGCCTTTTTTTACTTGGGAGGGGGGGGGATTCTTGGGCCGGCTGCAGAGGTAAAATGTAAAACGGGTTGCACTTGGTATACTTGAATAGAGTCGTTTAAAAGAAAAAAAAAAAGATAAAAGGTATAATTATGCAACAAAAAGTCATATTGATGAGACAAAAAGTCCAAATTATGAGATGAAAAGTCAGCATTATGCAACAAATAGTAACAAATATGAGATAAAAAGTCAGATTTATGCGACAAAAAGTCCAAATTATGACATCAAAAGTCATATTGATGAGACTTAAAGTCAAAAGTATGAGAAAGTCATAATTATGACATTAAAAAGTCATATTGATGATACAAAAAGTCAAAATTAATAGATAAAAGGTATAATTATGCAACAAATATTCCAAAATATGAGCAAAAAAAATCAGAATTATGAGACAAAAAGTCATATTGATGAGACAAAAAGTCCAAATTATGTGTTGAATGATTTAAACCAACTAAGTGGAGATCTGCATACCTCATGTTTTTCCTCCTAAAGCTTCTTGTATCCCATTTTATATCTGGTATGTTATTATAACAATATTTGGAATATGTGTGTGTGAGAAAGTTGTCTCCCGGAAAGAGTGTTCATTTGTTCAAGGGAAAGTTGTTAAAATAACACACAATGGTATGCGGAAAGCGCAGTACATATGATTTTAATAAATGCAGTATAATCTCAAAAAAAAAAAAAAAGAATAGAGTCGTTTATTGAATGAATGCTTTTATGCTAACATATTTTTCCTGGGTCCTGGCAATAGTCCGCACGGTACTGACTCCCTGCTCGGGGTGTCATCTTACGTCTGAAACATCTCGATGGTTTTAAGCTCCCTGCCTTCCGTCTGCGCCGTCCTCTAACTGAGCAAGAGAGTGCAATAAGCAGAACGTGCAATCATCAGGGTCGCCCGCGGGGCTGTCGTCAGATGCTTTAATTTTAATAGCGTGGCTCTTTGTAGTTTTCCACTGCGTGGTTTAATACCCGTCCCATTAGCACGGGAACCGACGTAACACCCTGAGATCTCGGTGCCCACACTGCAAAGCTGCTGAACGGCACACGCTGTCCTCGACGTGGGTGTTTTGTTGTTGCTGTGGCTCGTAATACCTCAACATGCAATCCCAAACACGACCGTGCGGCCTGGATGCGACTGCTCGTGCATGAGTGCCTGCACCTATGGTGCTTGTCGCTCAGCCTTGGGGATTCGGAGCAGCTAATTACAATGTATAGTGACTGGCTGACATGAGGTTTGGGGTGTGCATGGATGGATGGGGGCGGGGGGTACTAGCCACTCAAGCATGGAACAGACGGTCCTTATCTCTGCCGACAGACATATGGCACATAAAGATATCCAGCTGTAGCAGTGATTTCATATGTAAACAAACTATACACCTTACCTCCCCCAGTGGGGTATCTGGGAGAGTGTGTGCACAGGTTGCGGACTCCATAATGGGTGCCCACTGCAGATAGTGTCTTCATTAATCTCATTTGGAGTTGAAGTCTTTATAGACGGTAATCTCATGTGTTTATATCAGACATTTTATTTTGTTCTCAGTATTTCTCATCTTGTATGAAGCTATGAAAAGCCCTCTGGGTGAGAGGCTGAAAACATTAAAAACACGTTTTTTTGACACTTTTTGTTCCAGCGGGTGGAGGCGGGGCCACCGGCGAGTGCACACACATTTTGCCTCCACGCTGTCCCGCAATTTTCCGCAGCAATGCGTGACACTTCCTTCTGAGAAGCGTGAAGATGACTTTGCACCCTTTTTTTGTTCTGTTGACTCACAAATGATAAAATTTGTGACCCAAAATGGCACACATTGGCACCAACTGACCGTTTACATCAGGGGTCTCAAACTCAATTTACCTCGGGGCCACTGGAGCTAGGGTCTGGGCGAGGCTGGGCCGCATCAGGTTTTCCCCCAAAAAAACCCAAAAAACGCATTTATTAAAAACAGAAAAATGAATAAACTTTGCTTTGGTTCCGATTTTCTACAATAAAAACTCTGATAAAACATTCCACTGTTCTCAAATATCTTACTTTTTATTTTTCTACACAAAATAAGATGAAAAATAAATAAACAAATCAAGAATAAAGAAAATCAATCAATCAGTAATTAATAAATATAATAATAATAAAACGGCAAATAATTAAAAATTAAGAAACCACATATAGTTGGTGGGTAGACAAATGATTTTTTTCAGATTAAAATGAACAAAGCATTATTAGAGCCCTGTAGACATGACAAAACACGACTATAGTCACATTTATACTCTTTTTATTTACAACATATTGCGCAACTGCAGGGTCTTGAGACACATGCTAACTCGCAAACTAGAGAGCTAGCAACCTATAAGGTAGCCTTCAAGTTATTTCCTTTAAACTTAAATAGCCAAAAACTTACCACTTCCACACGAATAGGGAGGATAACTATTAACAGTTATTTAACCTTTAACATGAACATGAATCAAACGTAATAATTTTTTCTGGGTACATGATACCATACAGCATCCATATCAAACTTGCGCGGGCCGCACTAACATTAAACTTTCATATCAAGGCGGGGGCCTCAAAATAGTGTCCTGCGGGCCACATTTGGCCCGCGGGCCGCATGTTTTAGACCCCTGGTTTACATCTTTTGCCCTCGTGGGTGATCAGTATTGGAATCGGCAGGTAAAACCCTGATGGGCGCATCCCTAATATATTGTTCCTGATCACTGCTCTTTGAGTTTTAAGTGCAAAAGTGCAAGTCGATGGTGAAATAAAAAGGCACCAAGGGATTTGTGAATGGAGCCAAGGCTGGTGTGTCTACACGACACTACGTATTGATCCTGGTCTTGGTTGGATTGATCACCGTAGAGGTGTCCCTCGGGGCTAAGGGGCATACAATCTGCTGCCCTTTTTGTTGGCCCGCCTGCGGCTTGTGAGTGTGTGTTTTCCTGACCCGACAGATGTTTGGACACCCGGTGATTCACAAGTCTGCTTCAGAGGACATAAAATGCAGGAAAAAGCTGAATAAAGCAGCAAAGTCTGTGTAAGAGCTTTATTTGTACTTCCCTCAAGCCTCATTAGGAGGAGCTGAAGCTGCAGTTTGCAGATGAGGTTTTTTTTTTTTTTTTTTTTTAGCTTCAAGCTATTCTCTGAATCTCCCCGTTTCTCCTTCCAAAGTTTTTTTTTTATTCAGCTCCAAAATGGTGCAACATTGCCTCAGAGTCTCATATCATATTACAGCTGTTGAAATACTGAACCATGGCGATTGGAGTTCGAACTTCATAAAGGCTTTTCATTTCCCCCGGTGCCGCCTCATGATTGATGGGCTTGTGACGGTGACGTGTAAAACGGCACATGTTACACATTCAGCGCACACACAGCCGCATAGAAAAACATCGCACAATGCCACTAGTGGGCTCAGCTCCAGACGAGTCGAGGCTACTTGAAGCTTTTACCTGTTTTGTTTGACTTTGGCACGATAAACTCGTGCATGACAAGTTTTGCACTCATCTGCAACATCTTTTTACTGCTACACGGCTGACATCACTCCCGCTCCTTGCTAAGCACGTCAACACACGCTGCCATGATCACGTGGACTAAGTCCATCGGATAATGAGGTACATTTGGAAGTGAGGCCTGAAAGAAGTTTTGGATTAAAATTAATTAAAATTCAAATTACAAATTACAAATTAAAATTAAAAAATAAATAAATAACAAATAAATGAATAAATAACAAATTAATAAATAACAAACAAATAACAAACAAATATATAAATATCAAAATAATAAATAAATAAATAACAAATTAAAAAAATAATAAGAAATTTTAATAAATAAATAAATAACAAATTAATAAATAAATAACAAACAAACAAATATATAAATATCAAAATAATAAATAAATAAATAACAAATTAAAAAATTAAGACATTTTAATAAATAAATAACAAATTAATAAATAAATAACAAACACAAATATATAAATATCAAAATAATAAATAAATAAATAACAAATAAAAAAAAACTTTTAAAAAATAAAAAAATAATAACAAATAAATAACTTAAATTACATTAGGAAAGCAGGGAGTGAACAAATGTAACAGTTACTGATTGTAAAAGTACCAGATAGATAGACTCCCTTTATTGTCATTGCACAAAAACACAGTAGTGAAATTGCCAACGAAATGTCGTTGCCTGGCTCCCATATAATAACAGACACAAAAGAAGATAAGTAATAATAAATAATAATAATAATAATAATAATAATAATAATAATAATAATAATAATAATAATGTGGAGAATAAATAGATAGAATAGACACCAAATATGAACAACATAATGTTACCAGATGGAGGGGTAGGATTTAATAAGCTTTGCTTCTTTCTACTCCTTTTGGACATGTGGAACTGGGAACTGATTATGGGATGCATTCAATTGTATGAAATGAAATAAAACCATTAGCATTACCATTACATATCTATCCGGACGTCCTCGGGAGCGCTTGGGAGTATGACCAATCACAGTGGAGTGGGCGTACCTAGCGGAAGGCCGTGGGTGGAGTAAAGTAATCAAGACCGTTTGGGTCGGAAGCAGTAAGTCCGTGGAAACACTGCAGGAAGAGGTGCAGATTCTGTCAGATCTAGAAAGCTTTCTGTGGTGTGTAGCTGCTCTGTAGGAGTCCACGCCTCAATACAAAACACAGAAAATAAATATATTTTTTATGAAAGTGTATTAATAGATGGTATGTATTATTATTCTCACCGGTTGAGAATCAGTGCTGTGAAATGAGAAGGTTCGACTCCCAGAACCAAGAATGGTGTCGCACGGAACACTTGCAACACGACCACAGAGCCCCTTCCACTGAGATTTTCACAGCAGCTGAAGCCGCGTTGGCAGGCTGCAGGGTATGATGTAATCTTTGTCCTCCTTAGAGAAGATGCTGAGCAAGGCAGCGCAGCTCTGTGGATGCTAGCAGTGACTATTTGCACGTCAGTATATGGATGTGGGATAGAGAGGCTTGATCCAATATTTGTTTTAATGCTGTACCCCCCCTTTTCAAAAGTATCACCACTTAATTTGCTTGTTTAAGATGTGTAGCAAAGCCCGTTTTTTTCGCAGCGATTGTGCGAGAACACAGTGATTGATCTGACACACTTTACTTCCTGTTCTATGTTTCTTTCCTTCATTGTGAGAAACTAACCGTGCTACTGTGTTCTCTCCGCCAGATTTTAACTACAACACAGATGGCTACGAGGGGGACGGGCCGGAGGACGGCAAGTGTCAAGATGGCTCGGAGACGCTGCCCTATATAGATGAATCCCCGACCATGTCGCCCCAGCTGTGCACGCCTCAAGGACCACACGGAGAAATGGTCTCCCCCACGCCACCAGAAGGCCTCCCCCCCGGGGTAGGAGAGCACACGCATGCACGCCCGATACGTACCGCCATCACAGTCAGGGAGTGGGATGACCGGGTATCTGCCGGCGAGCTGGTAGCTTCTTCCTGTAAACGTTAGCCACCAGCTACATTAGCTCATGGCTCATTCAGAGGGGGCCGTAAATCACCTGTCATCCAGATGGGGATGGATGCCTCATTCGGTGGGGAGGGGGTCAAGTATACACAGCAGGGGTGTCCAAAGTCTGGCTCGGAGGCCGTTAGTGGCCTTCAGATCTTTGTTTATTGGGCCGCAGTATATTCTAAAAGTAGAAAAAAATATATATATGGAGTTGAAATATTAAAGAAAAATACATTAGTTTTAAAAGTCGAAACAAACCAATCAAAATAAATTAATTTTGGGGGGAAGTTATAACATATATTACAAAAATATTCACTGGAAAGTTTAAATATTTGGAAAAAAAACTGCAAAAAAACCCCCAAACAAACAAAAGAGAGCAAAGAGTGTTTCATACTAATATTTGTTTTTCATCGATATGACAAAGCAAAGATGCAGCTTTTTTCTTGAGATTTCTTGAACTTCTCAGCATATTTGAATGTGTTGCGCTACAAAATATCAAAGGGGCAAAGTTGCATCCTTTCTTTTTCAGTACACACTTGAAGGCCATCTCCACGCTCTTATTCTACCTTGACATGCCAGGGATTTTTTAAAATGACAATCTATAAAGAAAAAGTAGAATTTTGGAAAGTCATGCGGTCACACTCTAATTAGCTAATTAAACTGAAAGGTTTCCGTCAGGCTCAGTTGGCCACACAATGACGGGGGAAGACTTGACTTCACCTCCAGAAGACAGTGCCTGACATATCAACAGCCTTAGGGGGGTTTGATTCCAATATTCCTGGGTGAATGTGAAGACAATGAACAGATGGCCTGTTCCATTGGTGCTGCATATGCCTGGTAATGACTTTGTCTCCATCTGCTGGCGAATTGGGGTAGGACACTCTTCACTTCCAATCTCTTTTTGAACCTTGGAGCACAGTAGTTTTATGATCTGGCACAGAGCCCAAAGTGGCGGCCTTGGCGACATTTTTTATATGGCGTACGGTGAACAGATAACACATGAATACAAAATCATTTCCACAGTGGGTGTCCAAAGTGCGGCCCGGTGGCCATTTCCTGTGTGCAGCTGTTTTTTATAGGCCCTTGTCACATTCTATAAATACGAGTCAGCTGGGATAGGCTCCAGCATACCCGCGACCCGAGTGAGGATAAGCGGCATGGAAGATGGACGGATGGATGATATTAGAATACGAATGTACAAGAACAAAGCGGCAATATTATGCACAAAATGGGAAAAAAAATCAAGAAAAAGTGAATTCATCCTAATAAAATTATTACATATTTTTGCTTAATTTAAGCACTTCAAGCATAAACAAAGCTAAATAAACAAAAACACAAAAATATCTGACATTGAGAAGATGCATTGTAGTATTGTACACTGGCCACTAGGTGTCAGTAATGTTACATTGAGACATTAGTCAACACAGGAAGTACTGTACAGAAACTGGAAGTAAAACTATAACGCTCTTAATTTATGTGTGAGCCTACCTTATATGTCTTATTTTCCTATAAATATATATATATATAGTTTCCTATTTTGGGTAATACAATTGTAAAGAGGAGCGCTAGTTCTCATCTAGAGAAATAATGTTTAGAGTTTAAAAGGTTCTAAACAAGTATTCTATTCTCTAATGATGAAAATATTTTATATTTATATATGAATGTCAATTCAGTAGTCCCGGTCGGGTCTAGAGCCGATGAGCTGCAATAAACGAGGGATGCCTGTCGCCTAAAGGGCCAGCCGGGTCTGATGTGGTCTACAGAGAACCATAAGCACAGCAAAGGGGAAGTGCTTCTCGCTGATCCAGCAGGAAGCTGTCATTCGAAATGATGTCGTTGCAGTGGCAGCCGTGGACGTACGCCAGTAAACAACCACACACGTAACTTTCCGCGTCCAACCTAAACACGCGTGGGAGCAGAACTGGCCTTGGGTTTTTGCAACATCTCAACGTGTGACGTAAACATTGTAGACCGGCGTGGAGCAGAACTGGCCTCCAGCTTTTGCAACATTAGATTGCACAAATGATCTGCAAACGAGGTTTGGGACCCACCGAAGAACGAGAGGGGGTGGGGGTAATCTATATGGGGGGGGTGGGCAGAGCAATAAGTGGATGTCGCTTCCTGTAAAAGGGTAAAGTGGCGCGTGTGGTAAATGAGCACAATCTGAAGCTGTATGCTAGCATGATGAGGGGGAGACTTTTTGCACGAAGGCACTAAAGACTGACCCCCCGCCTCCCCCCCTGTTGCCTTCAAGGAAGTGAGGGGGGGGGGGGTGGATGTGGAAGGAGGGCAGTTTTCATCGACCAAAGTGAAGCAGAAGCACCCCCCCCCCCCCCCCCCCCCCACACACACACACACATAGAAAATACACTGACACACACCAGGAAGCCCAGCAGAGGAAGGGGGCGGGGTTAAGTAGGCGGGGCGGTTTGTCTTTCACTCTCGGCGTCCAGACGACTTGCTCGGAGTGAAAAACGCTGATGTGTCCGGGCAGGCCCCGTTGAAGGCAAACACAGGCAGGAAGAGAGGAGGCGTAGGAGAGGAGGACAGGGACATGGAGGAGGACGAGGAGGAGGTGCTGTGCTATCTGGACAGGGTGCTGGAGGAGGAGGTGTTTGACTATGAAGATGGGGAAGTGGAGCCCATCACTCCGGTACACAGGCAGTTCAAGGTGAGACGGCCCGGATGCGGGAACACATGAACACACACGCACATGTGTGACGTTTACGTGCAGTTACCGATGACGGCTGACGTGTAGCGGCGTGGACTCGCGTGGCTGCAGCGTGGGCCTCGGAAAGGGCTCCTGCGTGTGGCCTTTTGAAGGGTTGTCCTGGAAAAGCGCTGATGGATCCATCTGCTCCTCGGCACACACTGCCTCTCTTTGTGCGGCCGAGGGAACGTACTCGCACCGTTGGCTGGAAAAAACAAATATTTCCTGCTTTTTCTCATCCTGCTGGTCTCTTTTGGTGGGAGATGTTAGTTTGTGATGGCAGTTTATATCAAGTCCTGTTCTAGTTCTTTCCCTCGTCTGGAGAACATGTTCCTGCAAGAGTGCAGTTTGGGTCCCAGGCCAGTAGTTGAGGAGAAGGTGATAAGATTAGAAGTGGAATGACATCACCGTGTGCGAGTGACAGAACTCAGTCCTGGTTCTTCTGATCTTTGCAGTCAGCGACAGCAACGAGAGTGGTTGCACTTTTAGTTGCTGACTCACGACTTTCCGCTTCTCCACTGAGCAGACGTTTATACTCGAAGACCAGATGAGCGTCCTAAGCTACTATAGGTAGACTAGAGCTCTCCTATCTAGTTATTTTCAGTCATGTTGTTTTCACTTCCTGTGTGTACGGCCTTGCGGCCGCCGCTAACCATTTGGCAGACGAGAGAAAGCGACGTCAACGTGGCTGTGGTGGAGTGCTCAATTCCATTTTGTTTCACGGCATTTCAACTCTGGTGACGCTTTAGAGCAGGGGTCTCAAACACGCCAAATGTGGCCCGCAGGACACTAGTTTGAGGCCCCCGCCTTGATATGAAAGTTTGTTTGATATGGATACTGTATGGTATCATGTACCCAGAAAAAATTATTACGTTTGATTCATGTTCATGTTAAAGGTTAAATAACTGTTAATAGTTATCCTCCCTATCCGTGTGGAAGTGGTAAGTTTTTGGCTATTTAAGTTGAAAGGAAATAACTTGAAGGCTACCGTTTAGGTCGCTAGCTCTCTAGTTTGCGAGTTAGCATGTGTCTCAAGACCCTGCAGTTGCGCAATATGTTGTAAATAAAAAGAGTATAAATGTGACTATAGTCGTGTTTTGTCATGTCTACAGGGCTCTAATAATGCTTTGTTCATTTTAATCTGAAAAAAATCATTTGTCTACCCACCAACTATATGTGGTTTCTTAAGTTTTTATTATTTGCTGTTTTATTATCATTATTATTATATTTATTTATTACCGATTGATTTTCTTTATGCTTGATTTGTTTATTTATTTTTCATCTTATTTTGTGTAGAAAAATAAAAATTAAGATATTTGAGAACAGTGGAATGTTTTATCAGAGCTTTTATTGTAGAAAATTGGAACCAAAGAACTGAAAAAGTTTGTATATTTTTCAGTTTTTAATAAATGCGTTTGGTTTTTTTTTGGAAAACCTGATGCGGCCCAGCCTTGCCCAAATTGAGTTTGAGACCCCTGCTTTAGAGGGACGTACAAGCGCTACGTCATCGTATGACTTGTATCGCACCTCAAAGCCGACACATGAGGAGAATATTGGCAGGGTTGTTTATAAATGGATGATAACGCCTCCACATCACAGCTCATTCGTTTTACGATGGCCGGTCCACCGTACCATGGTCAGGATTGGACTTTGTTAATGATTCATCTGCTCTTTGACCCCTGATAAGTCGTACGTGTGCAGCACCGCGCTGACATTTGCTTTATCAGGTTTAACTGTGAGAGAGCGAGCCGTGATTCATCATATTTCTTCACAAGTCATTTTCTTTTAAAACTATGTACATTACTCTTGTGGTATATTTATATTTGAACTGCACCTCTTTCCCTTTTCTGTACGTTCTAGAGAGCTAAACAGCTAGCTTGCGGGAGCCCACCATGCACGTAATGGGTGACACCTATTTCGACCTCCAAAAAATGTCAATCACAAAACTGACTCCTCACGCCACTAGCCACTAAACAATGTGGTGGGACACCAACCGAAACAGGAAGTAGCTTATGAATAGTGTTGTGACGTTCAAGAACGAACCGGTTCTTTTGAACGGCTCATTAACATGAACCATGGGAACCGTTCTTCCCCATTCACATGGGGAGGAGCGCAGCTCAGTGGGCGGTGCTTATTAGATTAGCAAATAGCATGACACCACGTGGTGCACGGTGCGTTCACGTGAGTGCGACAATTAAAAAAAAAATCCCAACAACACAGAAACACATGAACGCCTCCTGCCTTAAAGAGCAGCAGTGGTGTAACACCACCCTGTGGAATATTTACAATGAATCCAGATCAGACTTTAAAATGTTATCATCCATATTTCAGAATAATAATGGGATATCTAAATTATAAAAATAAAATAAAATGAAAAATATAAAAATTATTATTTCCAAAATAAAACGAGTTAAAGCCAGACTGGCTTCTTAAAACTTAATAAATATAAAAATGAGCCAGTTTTTTTGAACGGCTCTTTGAAAGGACCGACTCACCAAGATCCGGCTCCCCTCAAAGAGCCAAAAATCTCATCCCTACTTATGAACGACTATGAACAAACAACCAAATGATCTGTTAAGTGTTAGCCCCCCGTTCCACGTTTGGTTTTCCCCAGCTAGATGGACCACCCACACCAAGTGCTCCATCCATCAGGGTCATATCGTGGTGGTATGGTCCACGGGCCGTCTGGTCTCGCTGGCTAAGGCTGCCATTTCCACTTCCCCACCACTGGAGGGTTTGTTAGTGTTAACGGTTGTGATGCGTTGTCTTGTCGCAGGCATCACGGCGATGGTAACGCGGCATGCAGGAGAAACATCTACGCCATCAAGTCATGCCATGATTAGTAAACAGACGCTCACTTCCTGGATGCTGCTGCTATTGACGGAAGCTGCTATGAAAAGAAGTGGGAATGTTTGAAATGACCAAAATATGGCAAATTGCATTCATATGCACGATACAATGTTGATGGAGGTTTTTTTTATAAAGCTTTATTGTCAAAGTAGGTGTGTCCCATTACATGCATTCTTAGCTCCCTCATGCTAACTGACAGAAAACAGTAAATATACGGTATTGTATGGCGTATCCATGTAATATTCCATTCTTACTGCACTCTTCGTTGCACAGGGAGACATTGAAAAAGGACTGGAGATGAAGAAACTTGTGCTTTCTGGTTTCTTGGCCAGTGAGGAGATTTACATCAACCAGCTGGAGGCTCTGCTGCTGGTAAGACAAACCAAGCCTTTCTCCTTTCCAGTAGAACATCAAGTAAGGTTCTTCATCAAATTTGGGATGAATAATAATTAGGGCTGGTAAATTATTACATTTCTAGTCACATTAATTAGGTTTCCAGTTATTTAGTCATGACAAATCATGACAAAAGTGGTATTTTTGTATTAAAAATAATATTAAAAATAATATTTTTACCATTATAACACAATTAACTATTTACAATTTTCATCCATCTCTTTTCGGCCATCTCTGTGGAGTTTGCACAAGCATCTGGCATGTTTTGTATCCTGCCATTTGTGCCACAAGATCAATTAAATTCAATTAATTTTTGTGGCCACTAGGTGTCGCCAAAAACACCCGCATAAAGGCAGCACATGTTGAATTTGACATGGATTTTCATATATAATATTATATAAAATATTATATATGTATATAATATGTATAATATTATATTACTATTATATAATAAAATAATATAATATAATAATAAGTAGTTGCAGGAGCAGCCAAGCCATGAAAACAAGTGTGACCGTGTGTCTTTGGAACGTGTGCAGCCCATGCGTCCCCTGAAGGCCACAGCCACCACCTCCCAGCCCGTCCTGACCATCCAGCAGATCGAGACCATCTTCTACAAAATCCAGGACATCTTCGAGATCCACAAAGAATTCTACGACGCTCTCTTACCCAACATCAGACAGTGGGATGAGAAGGTCACGGTGGGACACCTCTTCCAGAAACTGGTGAGTACCATTTCTCGTATGACGAGCGTTTCGTTTCCTGTGTGTCAGCTGCTACAGCAAGGCGGCTAATTCGTGGTCATGTTCTAATCCTTTACTTCTGAACCACCGATACTCGTTTAAATACTATGTTGCTCGGAATTGGTAGCTAGTTCTTTAGCAGAAGCCGATCACAAGCAAATAAGGGAACTCATGATGAACTTGTCAACCCATTGGAAATCCCCGGCGGCCATTATTACTCACAGTCTCACGGTGAAAATAATTGTATCTCAAAAGTTTGGGAACCACTGTCTTAGATAGAAGGCTAAAATCATCACACAGTAACTGAACACTCAAATGCAAAAAGGCTCTACAGCTGTACATATAATATTCATTCATTCATTTTCTATCGCTTATCCTCACGAGAGTCGCGGGGGTGCTGGAGCCTATCCCAGCTGTCTTGGGGCGAGAGGTGGGGTACACTCTGGACTGGTGGCCAGCCAGCCAATCACAGGGCACATATAGACAAACAACCATTCACACTCACATTCATACCTATGGACAATTTGGAGTGGCTAATTAACCTAGCATGTTTTTGGAATGTGGGAGGAAACCGGAGTACCCGGAGAAAAGCCACGCATGCACGGGGAGAACATGCAAACTCCCCGTGCCACTCCAAATTGTCCATAGGAGTTGCATAGAGTTGCATCATCGCCTCTTTTTTCTAACGATCCTCAAGCTCATTCCTTTTTCCGTGATCCAATAGAGACCAAATGTCCCATTCCCGGGTGGCGCCCATGTTTGATTTATGTGAATTGTCCCAGGCCAGCCAGTTGGGGGTGTACAAGGCCTTTGTGGACAACTACAAGGTGGCACTGGAGACCGCCGAGAAATGCAACCAGGCCAACAGCCAGTTCCAGAAGATATCGGAGGTATCCTTGCTCCTTCCGAGGAGCGTTAAGAAGCTCATTAGTATTCCATTGTCATTCATTCTAATGTCTTATTCGTCCTTTTGTTCTTCCAGAACTTGAAGGTGAAAGGTCCCAAAGACTCCAAAGACTGTACCACAACCGTCTCAATGGAGGGTAAGTGATGCCCGGGAATGTGTTTTTCCCGTTTCAAGACTCCGCTCCCCGGCTCCCTGCTGCTTGTGCATGCAGCGGCGGCTTTGGAAAGCAAGATGGTGTATGTGTGAACGTGCACACACACACACACACACACACACACACAGGCCGGCTCCGAGGCTGCAAAAGTAGGCAGTATGCAGGAGGACATGGTGACGAGAGGAGATGGAGGTGCTTCTGGTCCTCAGACTGTGTTGTAACTGCACATATGGTAATACGGGAATATGGGAATACGGGAATACGGGAATACGCAGACGTCCGGATTGACATTTTCAATGTTGTTTTTTGTTTTTGTGCCTGAAGATTGATCGTTGATTGATTGGACGGTGGATTTGCTTTCCTCAGCATCTCTCTCCTTGTTAGATGGGAGATGTTTTCCGTAGGGATGCTGGTGTTTCGGATATTATCCTGCCTTTTTTCTGGAAGTGGACCACATGGTCTTCATCTTGCCGTCATGTGCTCGTCATCCTGTGTGATTGGCGTTCAAAGAATTAGGGAATGTATGCTGTGGCGGAGATGGACGTAATCCAGCATCTTGTGCAGTATTATTACTGCAGTATTATGCAGTATTATGTCACCTTTACCAACTGTGAAGTACTGTGCAAAGTGCTCGTGCCACCGTTTGATTGGTTTGAGCCGTGCTTTCATGATCATGTTAGGTTGAGCCACAATCAGGACAGGCTGTAGTCCGCCCCTCGCCGGATGTCAGCTGGGATAGGCTCCAGCATATACCCCCCCTCGTTCTGACCCAGTGAGGATACGCGGTATCGGGAATGAGATTTGTGTTGTCGGTGGCCAGCGTGTTATTCGTGGGATTGAACCTTTTCTCCTTAAGTTAAGTTAAGCTTCTTTTGCTGTTTTATTCTGTTTTGTTATGAATAGTTTGACTTTTCTCGATTACATTTTTGTCTCTTAATATTATTTATTTATTCTCATGGTATTTTGCCTTTGTTATCATAATATTGTAACTTTTTAAAACCAATCCATATCGATATGCTGCGACTTTTTTTTAATATTTGAAAAAAAGCAGCCTGCATCTCAGCTTTTTTGTTATGAGTTTTCTATAATTTTTTAAATATTTTTTTTTCTACTATTATTTTTTATGTTATTTTTTTCTAATATTATTTTTTAATATTATTTTTTAAATATTATTTTTGTAATATTTTTGTAATATTATTTTTTAATATTATTTTACTATTATATTATTTTTTATATTATAGTATGGCATCTTTATCCTTACATCACACACATGGCACGGACCTGTGAAGGAGGCTTCCCTCGGACTTGTTGGACGGGGAGCGCGTTGGATCTCCCAGAGAATTCCAAGAGCCAAGTTTAGTGGTCTTGATGGGCGTGTCTTACCCCATGCCCCGCCCTGCATACTGAGTTGTACCCAGTTAACCTCTCCGGTGCTTCTTCTGGAAAGTACTATTGTCGTGTACTAGACGTAAACGCAACTAGACAAGGTGGGAATGAGTCGTATGGGGGCGTGGTCACAATTTTCAAGTTCGGAATTTCCATAATTCTGCTAACACACAAGCAGCTTTTGTGCTCGATGGATGTGAAAGGTTGACTTTCAGAGAGCATCTGTATCTTCATCTCCTCTTATCTCCTCTTTCCGGCTTTCTGTGGGAGGTTCTCACCTAAACCTGTGATGCTTGACAAAGCAGCGGCTGTGCTTCATCCTACCCGCATCCTGCACCATCATCATCATCATCATCTGTCCATCTCGTCATCAATCTTTCACATTGCTTTCTTTGAAAAGTCGCCATCAACTGTACGTCCCGCTGGTCGAGGATTTGGGTGTGATGTTCAACTTCTTGTCTCCACACAGCTCTCCTGTATAAACCCATCGACCGTGTGACCAGAAGCACCCTCGTTCTTCATGTGAGTATTTGCTGTGGACAAGCCGCACCTCATCGTTGCACATTACTTACAGACGCATATGCTACGTCCTTACTGCACACAAAAAATGCTAATTGACCTTCAGTGTGAACATGGCCGTAGTCTCCAAGGCAGGAGCGTATTAGAAGGTAGCAAAAAGCATCCGGCATCTTCTGTATCCTGACATTTGTGTTGCCTAACTGTGCCACAAGATCAACTCGATGAATTTTTGTGGCCACTAGGTGTCGCCAAAAACACCCGCTACCCCGCATAAAGGCCACACATGTTGAATTAGACATTCATTCATTCATTTTCTACCGCTTTTTCCTCACAAGGGTTGCGGGGGGTGCTGGAGCCTATCCCAGCTGTCTTCGGGCATGGATTTTCATATATAATAATAAGTAGTTGCAGGACCAGCCAAGCCATTAAAACAAGTGTCAACTATAATTAATACAGCAATTCACCAAAAACTCCAAATAAAATCTAAATAATAATAATAATCATCATCATCATAATATAAATCATAATAATAATCATAATATAAATCATAATAATATAAATAATAATAATCATCATAATCATAATCATATAAATAATAATGATAATAATCATAATATAACAATAACAATAATAATAATATTCAATAATCATCAGAATCAATAATAATCATACTCATAAATAATAATAATAAACATCATATAAATAATAATAATAAACATCATATAAATAATAATAATAATCATCATATAAATAATAATAATCATCATCATATAAATAATAATAATCATCATAATAATAATCGTCATAATAATAATAATAATAATTATTATTATTATTATTATTATTATAATTATAATAATGGCTGTGCTAGCGCACAGACCTCACAGCTAGGAAACCCGGGTTCAATCCCACCCTCGGCGTGGGTACTCCTGGTACTCCGGTTTCCTCCCACATTCCAAAAACATGCTAGGTTAATTAGCGACTCCCAAATTGTCCATAGGTATAAATGTGAGTGTGAATGGTTGTTTGTCTATATGTGCCCTGGGATTGGCTGGCCACCAGTCCAGGGTGGACCCCGCCTCTCGTCCGAAGACAGCTGGGATAGGCTCCAGCACCCCCGCGACCCTCGTGAGGATAAGCTTTAGAAAATGAATGAATAATAATAATAATAATAATAATAATAAAAGCTTCAATTTGCATCCATCCGTTGGAGCAAGAGCCTACCCCACACAGCCCCATCAGGAGTGTTTCTTTAAACGGCGAGCGAGGAGACCCGTTGGCAGGGCTCACTTTGGAAGGAGGCGGCTGATCAGTATTCCGTGGGCAGCTTCTTTCACCTTCATGTACTGATGAAGTCGGCTGGAACAACAAGAAGGAAATGGCTTTCCCTCAGATGACTCCACCAGTCAATAAAAAAATGGCGCATCTTGTGTTTTGGGGGCAATGCAGACTCAAGGTCAAGAACACAACATGGTCTTTCTTCATCAACTCATTTTTACTCTTTCTGTGTGTGTGTGTAACCTCTTGTGCTGCAGGATTTGCTCAAACACACGCCAAAGGACCATCCCGACTTCCCCCTCCTGCAGGACGCTCTGCGGATATCTCAGAACTTCCTGTCCTCCATCAACGAGGAGATCGACCCCCGCAGGACCGCCGTCACCACGCCCAAAGGAGAGGTGCGTATGCGTGTGAGGAGGAAGAGTGCGGCCCGATTTGCAGATTGTGTCCAAATAATGATATGGAGGTCATGAAAAAGCTCCCGCCCACGCCGTGTTTTGGCACAAATAAGATGGTCGTTATTTTTGTAGGCTCGTCAGCTGGTGAAGGACGGCTTCCTGGTGGAGGTGTCGGAGAGTTCCAGGAAGCTACGACATGTCTTCCTCTTCACCGACCTGCTCCTCTGTGCCAAAATGAAGAAGACATCTGTTGGGTGAGCCATCTACGTACGGTTAGGACTGACGCCATCATCGATTGTGGAGACCACGGCATACTGACTACTACATACTTCCATACTATACACACTCCATACTGCATACCCAATCTATCAGACAGTATGCAAAGCGTCTACACTACAGCGTACTACATAACCCACAATGCATTGCGCTTCTACCTGAGACGAAATGGACAGACTGAAGGTCTAAACCAGGGGTCTCAAACTCAATTTACCTGGGGGCCACAGGAGCTAGGG